>NW_026265066.1:29114-39791 GCF_000817695.3 Arachis duranensis | reverse complement strand
TTTTTTGTCTTCCTAATATTGCTGGACTTTATTTTATTATTCTATTTTAAATAAAAAAATAAATTTATAAAAATTTGAAAATTCAGAAAAATGATAAATTTTGTCTTTTGAAATCCTAATTTTTCTTTCAAGACTATATATTTCTTTTATTCACCGAGTAACGCTATTTTTTCACAAATATAGAATAAATTAATTTTAAAAATTTAAACCTTTTAAATTTTTTATTATTGGGTTTTGTTAAAATTCTTTATTTTTCTACTTCTTTGTAAAAAAATAATTTTCTTATTTTCAAAATTTAAAAATAAAAAGTTTTCATCTTTTTTTTTACTTTCCTAATGTTACTGGACTTTATTTTTTTTTTCTATTTTAAATAAAGAATTAAATTTTTAAATTTAAAATTCAAAAAAATGATAAATTTTGTGTTTTGAAATCCTAAATTATTTTCAATAATATATTCTTTTATTCACCAGATAATGCTTTTTTTTCACACATGCTATTTTTTCACAAATATAGAATATATTATTTTAAAAAAGTTAAATTTCTTAAATTTTTTATTATTGGAAATTTTTTAAATTCTTTATTTTTCTACTCTTGGTAAAAAAATAATATTTTCTGTTTCAAAATTTAAAAATAAAAGGTTTTCATCTTTTTTTTTGTCTTCCTAATATTGTTGGACTTTATTTTATTATTCTATTTTAAATAAAAAAATAAATTTATAACATTTAAAAATTCAGAAAAATGATAAATTTTGTCTTTTGAAATCCTAATTTTTTTTCATGACTATATATTTTTTTTATTCACCGAGTAACGCTATTTTTTCACAAATATAGAATAAATTAATTTTAAAAATTTAAACCTTTTAAATTTTTTATTATTGGGTATTGTTAAAATTCTTTATTTTTCTACTTCTTGGTAAAAAAAATATTTTTTTTTAGTTTCAAAATTTAAAATTAAAAAGTTTTCATCTTTTTTTTTCCTTTCCTAATGTTACTAAACTTTTTTTATTTTTCTATTTTAAATAAAAAATTAAATTTTTAAATTTAAAAATTCAAAAAAATGATAAATTTTGTGTTTTCAAATCCTAAATTTTTTTCAAGAATATATTCTTTTATTCACCAGATAATGCTATTTTTTCTCAAATATAGAATATATTAATTTAAAGAAGTTAAACTTCTTAAATTTTTTTATTATTGGATATTTTTGAAAGTCTTTATTTTTCTTCTTCTTGATAAAAAAATAATATTTTCTGTTTCAAAATTTAAAAATAAAAGGTTTTCATTTTCTGATTCAAAATTTAAACATAAAAGGTTTTCATGTTTTTTTTGTCTTCTTAATATTGTTGGACTTTATTTTATTATTCTATTTTAAATAAAAAAATAAATTTATAAAAATTTGAAAATTCAGAAAAATGATAAATTTTGGCTTTTGAAATCCTAATTTTTCTTTCAAGAATATATTTTTTTTATTCACCAAGTAACGCTATTTTTTCACAAATATAGAATAAATTAATTTTAAAAATTTAAACTTTTTAATTTTTTTATTATTGGGTAATGTTAAAATTCTTTATTTTTCTACCTTTTTGTAAAAAATAATTTTCTTATTTTCAAAATTTAAAAATAAAAAGTTTTCATATTTTTCTACTTTTTTGTAAAAAATAATTTTCTTATTTTCAAAATTTAAAAATAAAAGGTTTTCATCTTTTTTTGCCTTCCTAATGTTACTGGACTTTATTTTATTTTTCTATTTTAAATAAAGAATTAAATTTTTAAATTTAAAATTCAAAAAAATGATAAATTTTGTGTTTTGAAATCCTAAATTTTTTTCAAGAATATATTCTTTTATTCACCAGATAATGCTATTTTTTAACAAATATAGAATATATTAATTTAAAGAAGTTAAACTTCTTAAATTTTTTATTATTGAGTATTTTTGAAAGTCTTTATTTTTCTACTTTTTGGTAAAAAAATGATATTTTCTGTTTCAAAATTTAAAAATAAAAAGTTTTCATCTTTTTTTTATCTTCCTAATATTGCTGGACTTTATTTTTTTATTCTATTTTAAATAAAAAAATAAATTTATAAAAATTTGAAAATTCAGAAAAATGATAAATTTTGTCTTTTGAAATCCTAATTTTTTTTCAGGAATATAAATTTTGTCTTTTGAAATCCTAAATTTTTTTCAAGAATATTTTTTTTATTCATCAGATAATGCTATTTTTTCACAGATATCGAATAAATTAATTTAAATAATTTAAACTTCTTAAATTTTTTTATTATTGGGTATTGTTAAAATTCTTTATTTTTCTACTTCTTGGTAAAAAAATAATTTTTTTAGTTTCAAAATTTAAAAATAACTTTTTTAATTTAAAAAAGTTAAACTTCTTAAATTTCTTTTATTATTGGATATTTTTGAAAGTCTTTATTTTTCTACTTCTTGGTAAAAAAAATAATATTTTCAAAATTTTAAAATAAAAGGTTTTCATCTTTTTTTGTCTTCCTAATATTGCTGGACTTTATTTTATTATTCTATTTTAAACAAAAAAATAAATTTAAAAAATTTAAAAATTCAGAAAAATGATAAATTTTGTCTTTTGAAATCCTAATTTTTTTCAGGACTATATATTTTTTTTATTCACCGAGTAACGCTATTTTTTCACAAATATAGAATAAATTAATTTTAAAAATTTAAACTTTTTAAATTTTTTTATTATTGGGTATTGTTAAAATTCTTTATTTTTCTACTTCTTGGTAAAAGAATAGTTTTTTTAGTTTCAAAATTTAAAAATAAAAAGCTTTCATCTTTTTTTTTGCCTTCCTAATGTTACTGGACTTTATTTTATTATTCTATTTTAAATAAAAAAGTAAATTTATAAATTTTAAAAACTCAAAAAAATGATAAATTTTGTCTTTTGAAATCCTAATTTTTTTTCAAGAGTATATTCTTTTATTCACCAGATAATGCTATTTTTTCACAAATATAGAATATATTAATTTAAAAAAGTTAAATTTCTTAAATTCTTTTATTATTGGATATTTTTTAAATTCATTATTCTTCTACTTCTTGGTAAAAAGTAATATTTTCTGTTTCAAAATTTAAAAATAAAAAATTTTCATATTTTTTTGTCTTCCTAATATTCCTGGACTTTATTTTATTATTCTATTACAAATAAAAAAATAAATTTATAAAATTTGAAAATTCAGAAAAATGATAAATTTTGTCTATTGAAATCCTAACTTTTTTTCAAGAATATATTCTTTTATTCCCCAGATAATGCTGTTTTTTCACAAATATAGAATATATTAATTTAAAAAACTTAAACTTCTTAAATTTTTTTATTATTCGATATTTTTGAAAGTCTTTATTTTTCTATTTCTTGGTAAAAAAATGATATTTTCTGTTTCAAAATTTAAAAATAAAAAGTTTTCATCTTTTTTTTGTCTTCCTAATATTGCTGGACTTTATTTTATTATTCTATTTTAAATAAAAAAATAAATTTATAAAATTTGAAAGTTCAGAAAAATGATAAATTTTTTCTATTGAAATCCTAAGTTTTTTTCAAGAATATATTGTTTTTATTCACCGAGTAACGCTATTTTTTCACAAATATAAAATAAATTAATTTTAAAAATTTAAACTTTTTAAATTTTTTTTATTATTGGGTATTGTTAAAATTCTTTATTTTTCTACTTCTTGGTAAAAAAATAGTTTTTTTTTAGTTTCAAAATTTAAAAATAAAAACTTTCATCTTTTTTTTTGCCTTCCTAATATTACTGACTTTATTTTATTATTCTATTTTAAATAAAAAAATAAATTTATAAAATTTAAAAATTCAAAAAAATTATAGAATAAATTAATTTTTCAAAAAAATTGGATTTTTGACGGTTTAGAATTTCTCAAATAAAATCTCGTCGAAGTATAGTTTCTAAACCAAGCAATAATCCTTTCATACAAAAAGTTGTTTGTCACTAAAAGAAACCACTAAATTTATAAACCGAAGTATTCAAACCTCGGGTCGTTCTCCCTAGGAATTGCAATAAAGTGTCTTGTTATTGGTTTGAGTTGTTTTGGGGTTTTGATAAGAGGCATGAAAGTAAATGGCAATGAAAGTAAACTAACAACTATGAAAGACTCTTGGCAAGGTATAAAAACTAGAAGTCCTATCCTAGTTATCCTTCTCAATTGTGATGAGAATTGTTCATTACTACCACTTAGTTAACCTCTAACCATGAAGGAAAGTCAAGTGGATGAATCAATTTGATTCCTCGAGTCCTAATCAACTCCTAAAGGAAAGACTAGCTTTAGAGGCATTCAAATCAATTAGCAACTTCTAATTATCAATCAACAAAGGAATTGGATAACTCAAGAGTCACTAATCACTCTACCTAGGCCAAGAGGAACAAAACCTACACTAAAACCCAACCAAGCATTTCATCAAACACTTGGAAGGAATAAAAGAAAAGCATAGTAAATTGATAACAAGAATAGAATCTAACAACAATTATTGCAAAGAATTAACAACAACAATCAAGGAAATCACAATTATCATGAATTACCTCAAATTGCATTATTGAAAGAAAACAAAGGGGCAACAATCTATCCAAAACAAAATGAAGAATTACAATTATTAAAGCACATAGCTAGAAAGAGGGAGAGGAGAAGATTAAGAATTGGTAAATGAAAGGTGAATCAAAGCATGAATTAAACCTAGATCTAAGAAGAGAGATTAACCTAAACCTAATCCTAATTCTAGAGAGAAGTGAGAGCTTCTCTCTCTAAAACTAACTCTAAAACTAAACTATGACTAATTGGTACTAACATCTCATCATCCTCATGTCTTCCCCTTAAACCTTCATCCTTTTATTCCTTTCTCTTAGCAATTGGCGCCAAAAATGGGTTCAGAACCCTCTCAAATCGCTAGGCACGTGTTGCATTAATGAAGTCATGTGCCACCATCGGCGCGTGCGTGCACGGTACGCGTGCGCGTCCCTGGCCGATTCTGCAATGTGCGCGCAAGCGCCTTGTGTGCGTGCGCGTGCATGGCCGAGATTAATTCTCTTGTCTTTTGTGCTTCTCTCCAATTGCATGCTTCCTTCCTTGCTCCTTTGACCCATGCCTAGCCTATTTCAATCCTGGAATTACTGGCAAACACATCAAGGCATCTTATGGAATCAAGGAGAAATTAGAATTTATCAAAATAAGGCTTAAAAAGCATGTTTCTACACTTAAGCATAAATATGGGAGAGATAACAAAACCATGCTAATTCATAGGCTAAATGTGATAAAAGGTTATCAAAATACTCTAAATTCAATACAAGATAAACCGTCAAATTGGGGTTTATCAGGTACCAAGAGAAGATTAGAAATGTTTCTAATTTAGTGCAAAATAAGCATGTTTTCATTCATGAGGCAAAAATTAGGAAAGGAACACAATGTCTTGTATTTTCATGTGAAAAGTGTGTGGAATCATTGATAAAACCCCCTGAAATCGACACAAGATAAACCCTCAAAATGGGGTTTATCAACCTCCCCATATTTAGATTCTAGCATGTCCTCATGCTTAGAGAGATGCAAAAGAAATGCAAACGACCGAAGGATCATAAAGGTATAAGACTCATGAAGTGCAACCTACTTACATGAATGCAACTACGACTAGTGCTACTATCTACTTGGTTAGGAACAAATCAACCTTCCTAAGATACATGCAAGTATATAGGGTACGATAGTGGCCAACATATGGAACTTACCAATTTTTCAGGCATCAAGTGCAATATACGCAACCTTGCATGAAGAATGCTCGTGATAGCCGGGAATCATGAATTAGAGCCTTCAAACCCTCATCGGAAGTGTTTACACTCTATTCGCTCAAGTGTCTAGGGTTAATTCTCTCAATTTTCTCCTAATCATGCTCTCCAAGATTTGTTCTCCATCTAACAATCAACATTTATTCCATGCATGTATACAAATATCATGAGGTCTTGTCTTTAGGTTGTAATGGGGTTAGGGTCAGGGTAGGATGCATATTTGGCTAAGTGAGCTTGAAATTTGGATCTTTTGATAAACCCTACAAATGGGGTTTATCAACCTCCCCACACTTAAACCAAGCATGTCCTCATGCTTAAACCAAGAATGAAGTAAGGGATGGCATTTATTCAATAGAAACTAACTAAATGCAATCTACCTATATACAACTATCTACATGAATGCAATTGCTTGGTCAAAATAAATCAATTCCCAAGAAGAATATATGCACAAGGGCTAAGGACTAGCAAGTCTAATCCGCAATTGAATTGAGTTATTAAATATTTTTACAAACTTGCATGAGAGGAGATGATCATAGGTGGAAACATGTAATTGAGCATTAAACCCTCACCGGATGTGTTTGCGCTCTATTCACTCAAGTGTTTAGAGTTGATTCTCTCAATTCTCTCCTAATCATGCTTTCTAAGATTTGTTTTTCTTCTAACAATCAACAAATATTTCATGCATGCATACATATATCATGAGGTCTTTTCATAGGTTGTAATAGGGTTAGGGTCAAGGTAGGATGCATATTTGGTCAAGTGAGTTTGAAATTTGGATCTTTGATAAGCTTAAACTTCCCACCTAACCTATGACATCCTATACAATTAAGTTCTAACCTCACTACCCATTTCTCATTTTTTCACATGCTCATGTATCCCTTTTCGTTTCACAACACATATGCATTGATTTTATTAAGCTACACTTTGCTTTGGGGTATTTTGTCCCCTTTTTATTACTTTTCTTTTTCTTTTTTTCTTTCTTTTTCTATTTTTTTTCATATTATTTTTTTCTTTTTCTTTTCTTTTTCTCATTTTTCTTTTTTTCTTTCTATATACAAGAACATCAATGCATAAGGTTTTACATTTGATTAATACATGAGTATGTACCCAATTTCCAATATTTTCAATAGCAATACAAAATTACCTTTTTATTCACCCAATGTCCCAAGATTCCCACACTTGAATGATACTCACACACACTAGCCTAAGCTAATCAAAAATCCAAATTAAGGACATTTATTGTTTTCCACTTTAAGGCTTGTAATGTGCTAAAATTAAGAACAAGTGGGTCAATCATAGGCTCAAATTTGGCTAACAATGGAAGATACAAGGTAAGGCTTTGTGGGTAAGTAAGCTAATGAAATGATGGTCTCAATCATATAAATGCATGAATACACAAAATAATGGACATAAAGAATCAAACAAAGCAAGGATTACAATCATAGAAAGAGAATAATTGCACACAAAAAGGAAAAATAAGTGGTTATAAGATGTAACCACATCTTTAGGCTCAAATCTCACTTGCTTGTGTTCTTAGCTCAAGAATATGATCCACAAGATATATAATTCAAGCAAGTTTTATGAAAAGTTTTCACTCAAATCAATTGAGGTGCCCTATAGATAGAAATTCTTGAGAAATTTCATTATTTTGACTAAGCTTATTTTGTATATATATGCAAAATTAAGAAAATGCAAGTAAAAATCCTAAAAACCTAAAATAAAATGCAAAAGTGTTGGGATTAGAAATTTGTCACCCAAAATCGCCGATCGGTCGGACGACCTCCCCACACTTAAAAGTTTACACCGTCCTCGGTGCATTGAAGGATGAGCAAGGGGGTACGGCGAGTCTCCGGATTGCTGTGTGTTCTTTCTTCCGCTTCCGTTATTGCTTGTGGTGCATTCATCATGAAAAACAAAAATATAACACTATAAGATGAGAAAACAAAAGCAAGGAAGCATACATTGTTGGAATGAAGTAAATCACTAGAATTGAGTGAGTGAATTAGTGTGACATTAATGACAAATAAGTGTGTGAATTCTAAATTGCGCGGTTTAGAACACACACTAGCATAAAAAGTGATGTCACAAAAGAAGCATGCACTTCACTTATCCTAGTGTGCTTGAGATGCTTTAAGTGAACTTGTAAGGTAAAACAAGCATTAAAGAAGCATGAAAACATTCAAGTCAAACACATATGGATGCATATGATCATAAAATATAATGCATTAAGATAAATGCACAACATCATCCCTCAAGAGATTTCCCACTCAAAGAGAGAGTTCAAATCACATGGTGGCTAGCTACAACATGCAATTCAAAAGAGTTACAAGCTCAAAGGCAATTCTCATCACTTGGTATTTTTCAAAAGGTAAGCATAAAAAACTCAAAACCAAGTAGCAAAATATAACCTCAATTAAAGAGTCCAACAAAGATTATCTAAAAACATTCATGCTAAAATAGCATTTAGGCAATAAGGAGGCAGCAATGCATAGTAAACAAAGTTAATAATCCAACACTTATAATGAAAAAGAGAAAATGAAATGAAAACTAAACTAAAACTAACTAATCGACTAACTAACTAACTAACTAATTAGTTAACTAAAATAAATGGTTGTCAATGGTGTTTGAAAGTGTTGGATGAAGGGTAGGAGAAGGGAAGAAGAAAGGAGAAGGAAAGAATTGGAAAGAGGAGAAGAAAAGAAAAGTGTTGAGAAAAGGGGATCCGCGTGTACGCGCACATGGTGTGCGCGCGCGGGATGTGGTGCAATAGACCCGACGCGTACACGTACAGGGTGCGTCCGCATCGAAGAATTATTCCGAGAGTGGCGCGCACGCCTCATGTGCGCGTGCGCGCGAATAGGTTTGTGCCAAAGGCACAACGTTGGCACGGCGCAGGCACAACTCTCTGGAAAATGCATGGAGGGTGGAACTTCTCAATCCACGCGTACGCGTGCATGGCGCGCTCGCGTGGATGGTCCAAAATGCTTGATGCACGCGTTCGCATGCATGGCGCGTACGCGTGAATGGTGCTCTGTTTTTCAAAAAATTTTCTATGTTTTTGCACCAATCCAAGCATTCTAAACCTACCAAAACACCCTAAAACCTTATTTAACATGATAAAATACTAAGTAAACTCAACAAACTAATCAAAACATGAAATTAAACTAGTTCTACCAATATGTACAAAAGAGAAAATGAAAGAATTTTACCATGGTGGGGTGTCTCCCACCTAAGCACTTTTGTTTATTGTCCTTAAGTTGGACTTATGGGGAGCTCCTCCAAGGTGGCTTGTGCTTGAAGCCATCCTTGAACATCCACCAACGCTTGCATTTTCCAATGAGCTCCATTCTTCAAGTTCAATTCTCCCAAGCTTTGATGGAGTTCTTCATAGACTATAGGCTCCAAAAGTTAATCCTCATGTATGTCGGGATCCTATATCTTGTTTCTACACCCATCTTTGAGTTGATTATCATTATTCCATTTGATTGGCATAACCTTCGAATTCTCATTTAAGCAACCAAACAACATCCTAGACCCAAGAAATCTAGTTCTACACCAACCGTTGCAATTAAGCTTTGAACGTGTAGCCATAATGAACCTAGAATAATGTTTCCAACCACTAGCCATCTCCCTCTTACTCTTAAAGCCACAAATATATCTAAGTTGACCATCCGTCTCAAGCAAACCATATTCAAGGGGAATAATAAAGCTTAAGTATAAGGAATTTACCCACTTGAATGAAAGAATGGATGGTGATGGCTTGGGGAGAGGTACTTCCAATGTCCTTGCAAGCTCTACTCCCTTATATTCTTCCTTGATTGCCTCTACCTCTTTACAAACTTTTTCACTTTCAATCCCTCGTTCATCATTTTCATCTAGCTCTTCTCCATCATTCAAATCATAAATGGGAGGTTGAGAGAAATCTACCTCCACATTACTTTCTATCTCATTGGGAGAAGGTTCTTCAAATTCAAAGGATTCACCACCAAGAAAGTTGGATGCATGATCTTCATCACCAAGGGAACTTACTTTTTGCTTCATTCCTTCCAAGTCTTCTTTCAAAAATTATTTTTGAGGTTGTGCACTTTTCTCCTCAACATCAAATTCAATCGCCTTGGAAAGGTTCTCTTCGACTCTAGGTTCCCAAGGAGGTTCCGCATCTCCTAACTCTTCAACCACTTCTTCCTTTTCTTCAATAATTATAGGCTTCTCCAATTTCTCTAATACCATATAGCATTCCTCTTTCTCCACTGGAGTTTCCAATCTCTCCTTCATGCTACGCTCTTCAAATAATTCTCCACATGTGACCATGGGAGTTCTTTGAGTACTCAAGCATTGGGAGGCTAATAGGATTACTACCTTGGCTAAGGTAGCTAAAAATTCTAGTGTCTCCCTTTGCATTTCTCCTTGCCCTTGAAGTATAAGGCTAAGGATTTCATCCATTAAGGATTGGAGTGGATAAGAGGGTTCATTGTCTTGGAGAAAGGGTTCATTATAGGAAGATGGTTCTTCTTGGTAAGGATGTGGTGGTAACAACTAACAACTAACAAAGCTCTTGGCAAGGAATAGGAACTAGAAATCCCATCCTAGTTATCCTTATCAATTGTGATGAGAATTGTTCATTGCTCCCACCTAGTTAACCTCTAACCATGGAGGAAAGTCAAGTGGATGAATCAATTTGATTCCTCAAGTCCTAATCAACTCCTAAAGGAAATACTAGCTTTAGAGGCATTCAAATCAATACCTCGGGTCGTTCTCCCTAGGAATTACAATAAAGTGTCTTGTTATTGATTGTGAGTTATTTTGGGGTTTTGATAAGAAGCATGAAAGATAAATGACAAGAAAGTAAACTAAGGCCTAAAAAGATCTTGGCAAT
>NW_026265066.1:16330-28976 GCF_000817695.3 Arachis duranensis | reverse complement strand
TCAAATGAGCTATATCAATCCTAGTCCATAAGTCCTAACTCTCCACTAATTCAATTAGTGAGAACTAGAGTCAATGGATCCCAATCATCAATTACTTGGACATTAGTAACTCAAGAGGTCTTAAGTTATCTTTCCAAGCCAAGAGTATAAAATTATACTCTAAAATCCAACCAAGCATTTCATCAAACACTTGGAAGGCATAAAAGGAAAGTATAGTAAAATTGCAAGAAAACTAAATCTACACTACTCAATTGCAAGGAATTAAACAACAACAAATCAAATGAACACAATTATTATGAATTACCTCTAATTGAATTGAAAGAGAATAGGAGGAACAAAAGTAGATCTACAACAAAGCATAAGAACAACATAAAGGAAATTACAACAAAAGAATAGATGAAGATGAATGTAACAACAAAGAATTGAAAGGTAGAAGTAGAAGAAAATGAATTAAAATCTAGATCTAAGAACTAAACCTAATCCTAATCCTAATCCTAATCCTAGAGAGAAGTGAGAGCTTCTCTCTCTAGAAACTAACTCTAACTACTAAACTATGATTAATGGTAACTAACTTATGTTTCCCTCTTCACTCCTTGGGTTAAATAGCATCAGAAATGAGTTGGATTGGGCCCACAAGGCTTTAGAATTTGCTGGCCACGTTTTGCTTTAAGTGAACCAGGTGGCAGCAACGACGCGTGCGTGTACAGTGCGCGTACGCGTCACCATACGTGTAGCAACTATGGCAAATATTATATCGTTTCGAAGCCCCGGATGTTAGCTTTCCAACCCAACTGGAACCGCATCATTTGACCTCTGTAGCTTAAGTTATGGTCGATTAAGTGCGAAGAGGTCGGCTTGACAGCTTTTGTATTTCCTTTATTTCTTCATGAGTTCTCCATTTCTACATGCTTTTCCTTCATTCCCTTGGTTCAATCCTTGCCTTCTAAATCTGAAATCACTTAGCAAACATATCAAGGCATCTAATGGAATCAAGGAGAATTAGATTTAGCTATTTTAAGTCCTAAAAAGCATGTTTTCACTCTCAAGCACAATTAAAGGAGAAGTTACAAAACCATGCTATTTCAATGGATAAATGTGGGTAAAAGGTTATAAAATCCCCTAAATCAAGCACAAGATAAACCCTACGAATGGGGTTTATCACCTATCCCTCTGGATAAAATAAAAAAAACCCTAAAGCAACAAGGACGAGGGAACTTTATAAAAACAATAGGAATCACAAGTAAATCTACTAATCATCTGCAGCTTCTTACTGAATCTCCGAACCTGTGTCACTGAAAGGGTGGAAGATTTGGGGTGAGAACAAACCACACGTTCTCAGTAGGGAATGGAAATGCTGTAAAAGTAATGGAATAAAATGCAAATAATTAACTTTGCTCAATAAAAATAAATTTTTATCAAACTCTTTGAAAATACTCTTGTTCTACTTTAGCTAACAAATTACCTCTTTTTTAAAAAAACTCTAAACTCAAATCAAAACTTAAATATAAAATTAGTCACATTTTTTGTCTCTCAGCCACATAGTTAATCCTCAGTCAAATATCAACTCGTAATCACTTTAATACACTTACAAACAAGTAGTGCAAGCAAGAGATTCAATTCAATGTACAAGCAAGTCACAACAAGACAAGCAATACAATCACAAAGTAATAAGACAAGCAAGCGCAATCAAATGTAAATGTGCAAACAACATGATGCATGTCTATCCCTAACGCAGGCCATGAGCTCATGTGTCGGTTGCCTACCCGCTCCCGACATTACCCGGGCACAAGTCCCAGATATGGCTTTCTAGATGCATCAGTGTGCTTATAAGTCGTATAGCTAGGCCGCATCAGTGTGACTTTCCAAATCAATAAGCGTACATCTGGAAAACAGTTCTCAGTGTGTGGGCGTCCCCACTTTACATTTGGCACTAAGGCCCAAACAATATCACATCTGCTCTCCTGTGGCAGACACTTCATTAATTAATATATTCTTTAAATTCTTGTTCTCTGCTTTCCTGTGGCAGAGATCCCTTTTCTTAATAAACCGAGCTCAAATCTTTACTTAAAACAAAATCTCTTCTTAAAAGATTGGATTTAAAACATTATATTTTTTTTAATAAATCAAACTTTAAAATAGAGTAAATCTTTTCTTAACTAAATATATTTAAATAATTTAATTTTCCAAAACCAAATCTTTTAAAATAAATTTTCAAATAAAACCTCAGATTTTATACAGATTTTATAAAATTTTGGCGGCATTTTCTCTAAAATTCGGTCTAAACCACCCTTACGGGTTCCCCATTCCTCAACAATTCTCAAATCAACGAAATTCTTAATAATAAGAAAACAGTCACATTCACAGCAATAATCCATACTCAATAACATTACTATTATTAATATATATTTATATAGATATATTTGCAATTATTCAATTAATTTTGTAGGCATTCTAAATTAAAAACGTTTATCTTTAAAAATAAATCCCCTACCTCCGTATGAGATCGAAATCAACGAAAACTCTGGAAAAACTTTCTGACTGAGCTGCTAAAGAGAAAAGCGTCAGAAATCATCTGTGTCTCCTAAAACTCCAGTTGACCGAACTCAAGGGGCAGGAGAGCTACGTCACCGTCGACTTCCACCAATCAAAAGTAACATCAAAGTAACACCAACGTGTAGAGAAAGAAGATATGAACACTTTTACCGGATTAAATTTTTTATTGGAGTTACGAATCATAAGAAATTGAAGCTAAAAACTCATGGTTTCCATGAAAGCTCACATTCTCACTCGGCCTTTCTTTCTTCTTTTTTTTTTGCCAAGTTCAATTCGGTGGTGAGAGTAAAGAAATGAAAGTGATAAGGCTGATAGGAATGAATGGATACTTTGTGGTGGCTAATGCTTCATTAGGTGTTAAAATCAATTTAGACTGTAACTATCAATATAGTTTCTGATAGATAATTTAAAATAATAGAATAAGTTATCATTAAATTAAATTTTATTTTTAAATTCAAAGCGTAAAATTTAATTTTAAAAACTCGGGTGTTATATTCTACCCACCTTACAAAAATTTTCGCCCTCGAAAATTGATATAAGATGGAAAAGATTCATATCAACTCCATTTTCAAAAATATCAAAGAAAAGAAATAGAGAGGTGTGGCATGTTCAGTTTACAAATGTGAAAGAAACCATATCTGATGAAAGAAGTTTGAAACAAAGAATTTCACTACAAGCAATCAAGGAAGAGATGACTTCAAGCTACATTAGCACAAGTAAGGATTATACGTTGAAACGAAGCTTACCCCTAAAACTTAATCTCTAACGTTCCCAAAACCCACGATTCACGTTACCTATTACTTCTATCTCGTCTATGATAATCCATTAGTGTTTCCATATACATGAATCGTTAGTATTAAGTTGGCCAAACCTAATACCATGAGAGATGCAACGGTTGACTAATAGCATTAATCAATAGACAATCATGCATTTGAAACTCAAACTCTTGTCAGTGGGACAAGTCCTACTGCATGACAAACACTCAGAATATGCAGTAAAGCATAGTCAGTCCATTCCCAAGCCTCTAACGGGAACGAACTGCTCTGATACCATAATGTAACACCCTAACTTTTAGCACGTCATGATCGTACCAAAAATAAGGCGTTACGGACCTGATTTCCTTTATTATAAATTTACTATTGAGCCTTTACGTCGATATCGCGTTTCCGTTTTTAAGAAAATTTCAAAAAAAAGATTTTAGTAATTAAAAATCACATAACAAAAGATCTTCAAATAATAATAACCACATAATTACTAATAATAATAGATGTTATACGATTAAATTCAATGTAAAACTCAAATACAATACCTATCCCTCTGGATAAAATAAAAAAATCCTAAAGCAACAAGGACGAGGGAACTCTATAAAAACAACAGGAATCACAAGTAAATCTACTAATCATCTGCAGCTTCTTACTGAATCTCCGAACCTGTGTCACTGAAAGGGTGGAAGATTTGGGGTGAGAACAAACCACACATTCTCAGTAGGGAACGAAAATGTCGTAAAAGTAATGGAATAAAATGCAAATAATTAACTTTGCTCAATAAAAATAATTTTTTATCAAACTCTTTGAAAATACTCTTGTTCTACTTTAGCTAACAAATTACCTCTTTTTTAAAAAAAAACTCTAAACTCAAATCAAAACTTAAATATAAAATTAGTCACATTTTCTGTCTCTCAGCCACATAGTTAATCCTCAGTCAAACGTCAACTCGTAATCACTTTAATACACTTACAAACAAGTAGTGCAAGCAAGAGATTCAATTCAATGTACAAGCAAGTCACAACAAGACAAGCAATACAATCACAAAGTAATACGACAAGCAAGCGCAATCAAATGCAAATGTGCAAACAACATGATGCATGTCTATCCCTAACACAGGCCATGAGCTCATGTGTCGGTTGCCTACCCGCTCCCGACATTACCCGGGCACAAGTCCCAGATATGGCTTTCCAGATGCATCAGTGTGCTTATAAGTCGTACGGCTAGGCCGCATCAGTGTGACTTTCCAAATCAATAAGCATACATCTGGAAAACAGTTCTCAGTGTGTGGGCATCCCCACTTTACATTTGGCACTAAGGCCCAAACAATGTCACATCTGCTCTCCTGTGGCAGACACTTCATTAATTAATATATTCTTTAAATCCTTCTTCTCTGCTTTCCTGTGGCAGAGATTCCTTTTCTTAATAAACCGAGCTCAAATCTTTACTTAAAACAAAATCTCTTCTTAAAAGATTGGATTTAAAACATTATATTTTTCTTAATAAATCAAACTTTAAAATAGAGTAAATCTTTTCTTAACTAAATATATTTAAATAATTTAATTTTCCAAAACCAAATCTTTTAAAATAACTTTTCAAATAAAACCTCATATTTTATACAGATTTTATAAAATTTTGGCGGCATTTTTTCCAAAATTCGGTCTAAACCACCCTTACGGGTTCCCTATTCCTCAACAATTCTCAAATCAGCGAAATTCTTAATAATAAGAAAACAGTCACATTCACAGCAATAATCCATACTCAATAACATTACTATTATTAATACTAGCGGCTCAACAGGCACTATCGTGCCTGTTCAGCCGCTTTTCTATTATTTTTAAGAAATTAATTATATTTTTTTGTTAATATATTATTTTCTCTTTAAATTTATTAGATAAGTTTTTTTATTTTAATATTGATGTGATCTTATTTATATCATATTTTATTAAAATTAAAATTTCTATAAAAAATCTTTAAATATTAAATTATAAAAGCTCGCAATAGAGAGGTATATATATTATCAGAAAAAATATAATTTAAAAAATGATAATAACATTATCCTAATTTAAAAAGAGTATACATAAACCAAAATATATGTTAGTTATTTACAAAAAATAGTTTTTACTTAAATGTCATGAATATTCATATTTGTCTTCATATATTTTAAGTGGTAAGTCAAAATATGAATCTAAATATGAAGAGGCCTTCATTTTTTTATAAATAGTGAAAGATAGAAGAAATATGAATGCTTATTTTTTTCGTTTTAAATATCAAACTGTAAGAATAATTAATAAAAAAAATAGGAAAGTATAAAAATTGTGTATTTAGAAAAAATCATTCATAATTCATTATACATCTTCTTATCAATAACTTTTCGAGTTTTGAAAAACTGTCAGATTTATTAACCATAAAAATAATTATATAACCGCTTCAATATTATTCAATTAAAAATTATGTGTAACAAAATCAAAATATAAATTTAAAAATATTATTTACAAATTTAATATTTATAAACGTTATTAAGTTTAATTATTTATTTTTAATAGTATTTAATTTGAGACCGAAATAAAAATTTATATTCAAAAGACTCTTTATCTTCGTGCATAATTCCAATTGTTAAAAAATATTTTATTTTTTAAATTTTATATTTAATTTTTAGATTTTTTTAATGTTTAAAGGGAGATGAGACAATGGTCTTGACTAAGGAATGTAGTGCCATAATTTAGAATAACTTGCCAAGGAAGATGCCAGATCCAGGAAGCTTTCAAATTCCTTGTACCATTGGGAGCACCACCTTTGAGAAAGCGTTATGTGATTTGGGAGCAAGTATCAATTTAATACCCTTGTCTGTGATGAAGAAGTTACAAATCCAAGAGGTATAATCCACAAGGATAGCATTACAGATGGCAGACAAATCTATAAAGCCTGCATATGAATTAGTGGAGAATATCTTAGTCAAAGTGGGTAAGTTCTTCCTCCCATCATATTTTTTTATTCTTGACACGGGGGAGGATGAGAATGCCTCTATAATCCTGGGAAGACATTTTCTAGCAACTGGGAGAGCTCTAATTGATGTAGAAGTGGGTGAATTAGTGCTTAGAGTACATGATGAGCAACTAGTCTTTCATGTATTCGAAGATGTACATTTACCAGGTGAAGGAGAGAGGTGCATGCTGACTGAGCTTATTGATCCAAACCTTCAAAAGCCCCCTGATGATGCACCACAGAATCTGCAGCTCAAACATCCCTTGGTGACAATCAACAGACTTCTCCCTGACATCAAACCTATGTGGTGTTGGGAATGCATCATCCACCAAGAGAGAGGGTCCTAAAAAGAAAGTACCCAGAGGATGGAGAAACAAAAAGATCCCCACTAAAAAGTTTCTCCCCATGAATGAAGGCGGTGTTGACTAGCAATCCAGTGTGTACTTATACAGTAAATAGAATCCTCTATCTGGAGCATATTGAGCTATGGTATGGGAACACAGGGAGAAGATTCACAGTGAGGGGTGAAGAGCTGAGCCCCTATGATCCTCCTCCTTAGAGGAGTTGATTGTCAAGCTAGTGACGGTAAAGAAGTGCTTGACGGGAGGCAACCCGATATTTTCGTATCCTTAGTTTATTTTCTGTTGCGTTATTTTATTATTTATTTGATTTTTATTGAGTTTTTACTGTTTTTTCTTTGTTTTACGTGTGTCTTGATCATGCAAAAATTTTAAAATAGAAACCGGATACTTAAAAAAAATTTTTGCCCCCTAAAAAGGTTGACTCGATAAGTTGATGCCGAACTTGGAATTTCCAAGTTTGGCGCCGTGTGTGCATGCAAAAGTGGAATTTTCTGAACTTGAAAATTTTCAAATTCAGTGTGGAGAACCATGAAAAAAATGTGTAATTTTGGAAAGTGTTGACGCCAAACTTAAACTTTTTAAGTTTGGTGTGAAAGCTGGTACACAAGGAGCATTATTCTCTACAAGGAAAACGCCGAACTCGACTATCCTAGCGTTCAGTACAGATAATTTAAAAAAAAAAAAAAGAGAAGGGCTGGCGCCGAACTTGGTCTACACCAAATTTGACGTGGAGAGGAGACACCCATTACGAAGCTTGCGACGCTGAACGCCCCAATATTCAAGTTCGGCGTGAATTTGGTTAATCTGGCGAAACCACATATCTTGACCAAATCCTCTATATAATAATAATAAATTAAAACTTACATGGCTCATGAAATAGAAAAATAAAGAGAAGAAAATAATCATAAAGGTTGAAACAATTAAAAATGTATACCATAGTTCTTATCTTGCCACATTTAAATGTTATATGTAAATCTAATAATTAATAAAAAATAATATTATCTAATGTAAAATAGATTAAAAATAAAAAGAGATTAACAAAATCAATTAATAAAATTCTAAAAAATTAATTAACAAAGTTTTTATATTGCTACATTTGTTGTGTTATATGTCGAACTAATAATTAATAAAAATAATATTATCCAATGTAAAATAGAATACAAATAAAAAAAAGAAGTTAACAAAATATGTGTGAGAAATTTTCATTCTACTGATAGGTGTAGGCTTTTTTTTTATCTTTTATATGTTAATTATGTGACAGATAAATAATATAAAATTAACTAATTTTTTTGCAATACAATTTAGGAAATTAATAAATATCAACCATAGTACTCTATATACTTAAATATTAAATCCAGTACTCTACATAATTAATAGCTTAGATAGTTTAGGAAATTAACATATTAATGTTTTTAACGAATGTTTGATGGGTGCGAATTTTCTTGCGTCCTATATATATGCCAATCAAATAACTTAGCCAATATGTAAAATAAATAATATTGTGATAGACAAAATTAATAATTTAATTTATTTTCAAAATAAATATTTATGTATTCAAATTTTGAACATAATACTCAACATAATCAATATTTAAAAAAATTAAAAAAATATTATTATAAAGTAATTTAAAAAAAAATAAGTTAACAAAATATTTATAAAACTCTTTCATTCAATTACTGATACGTAAGGACATATAAAAACATAAAACACATATCAAATAAAAAGAAACTATTTTCTTTCTGCATCAAATTGATAAGACAAAAAAATATTTCTTTCTACACTATAATTGATAAAAAAAGAAGACATAGTAGTATTTTCATATGTCAAAATTTGAGAATAAATTAAAAAGGCAGATGAATGATTGAAAATATAGATTAGATAAGTAAACTAAAGAGAAGAAAAGATATAAGTGAATGTTATATGTGAAAATAGTAACCGCTGTAAGACTAAATGAAATTAACAGCAGTTGATAAAGGCAATGAAAGAAGACGAAGGCGAGAGTGTTGAAGAAAGGAGAATAATAGAATAGCAAGAAAAATACAGAAAAGTAAAAACTAAACTACTGAAAGGATAACGTACTCAAAACAAAAGGATACAAATTAAAATTAATATAAGATTAAACAAAATATGAACATGATAAAGAATGAAGACAATGACAGAACAAACGATATAAACTAAAACTAACATAGAATTAAACAAAGCATGAAGATATTGATAGAACAAACGATATAAACTAAAACTAACATAGAATTAAAAAAAGCATGAAGATGATGAAGAATGTGAAGATATTGATATTCATACCAGTCCATTTTCTTTTTATTTATTAGCAATTTACAGACTGTCTTACATTTTTTAAAACTGTCATTTTAGTGGGAAGTTATTGGATTTTTCAAAATAAATTTTATGTCTATTTTGTCATTATGATTTAGTTTCCAAAATAGTTTATTGTAGGATTAATATAGTCCAAAAAATTGGACACCAAAATCATAGTCAACTCTCTGTATTGGCTCTATATATTGTTGTTAGACGTATAATATATATATAATAAATTAAAACTTACATGGCTCATGAAATAGAAAAATAAAGAGAAGAAAATAATCATAAAGGTTGAAACAATAAAAAAATGTATACAATAGTTCTTATCTTGCCACATTTAAATGTTATATGTCAATCTAATAATTAATAAAAAATAATATATTATCTAATGTAAAATAGATTAAAAATAAAAAAGAAATTAATAAAATCAATTAACAAAATTCTTATTTTAGGTCGCCAAATTATTTGAAAAATCAATTAACAAAGTTTTTATATTGCTACATTTATTGTGTTATCTGTCAAACTAATAATTAATAAAAAATAATATTGTGGTAGACAAAATTAATAATTTAATTTAGTTTTAAAGTAAATATTTATGTATTCAAATTTCGAACATAATACTCTACATAATCAATATTTTAGAAAATTAAAAAAATTATTACAAAGCATTTAAAAATAATTAATAAAATATTTATGAAACTTTTCATTCAATCATTAATAGTCAAAGAAATATAAAAATATAAAAACAGATATCAAATAAAAAGAAATTGTTTTCTTTCTGCATCAAATTGATAAGACAAAAAAATTATTTTTTTACATTAAATTGATAAAAATAAAAGGAGATACAGTACTATTTTCATACGTCAAAAGTTGGGAATAAATTAAAAAAGTAGAGAAATAACTGAAAATATAGATTAGATAAGTAAACTAAAGAGAAGAGATATAAGTGAATGTTATGCGTAAAAGTAGTAACTCAATGAAATTTGCAACTGCAATGGATGAATGCAATGGAAGAGGATGGAGGCGAGAGCGTTGAAGAAAGGAGAAGAACAGAACAACAAGAAAAATATAGAAAAGTAAAATTCAAACTGCAGTGGATGGAGGCAATGGAAGATGCGTTGTTATATTTATAGAAGTAACAAAACTGTTTTCATTTTAGTGGGAAGTTAATAGAAGTAACAAAACTGTTTTTTATTTTAGTGGGAAGTTATTAGATTTTTTAAAATAAATTTTATGTCTATTTTGTCCTTATAATTTGCTTTATTAAATAGTTTATTGTAGGGTTAATATAGTCCAAAAAAATTGGACACCAAAGTCATGGTCAACTCTCTGTATTGACTTTATATATTGTTATAGATAAAATAAATATTATTACTTAGCCAATCAAATATAAAAAATAACTTAGCCAATATGTAAAATAAATAATATTGTGGTAGACAAAATTAATAATTTAATTTATTTTCAAAATAAATATTTATGTATTCAAATTTTGAACATAATACTTTACATAATCAATATTTAAAAAAATTAAAAAGATATTATTACAAAATAACTTTAAAACACTAAGTTAACAAAATATTTATAGAACTCTTTCATTCAATTACTGATAGGTAAGGACATATAAAAACATAAAACACATATCAAATAAAAAGAAACTGTTTTCTTTCTGCATCAAATTGATAAGACAAAAAAAATATTTCTTTCTACACTATAATTGATAAAAAAAAAGACATAGTAGTATTTTAATATGTCAAAATTTGAGAATAAATTAAAAAGACAGATGAATGATTGAAAATATAGATTAGATAAGTAAACTAAAGAGAAGAAAAGATATAAGTGGATGTTATATGTGAAAATAGTAACCGCTGTAAGACTAAATGAAATTAACAACTGCAGTTGATGAAGGCAATGAAAGAAGACGAAGGCGAGAGTGTTGAAGAAAGGAGAATAATAGAATAGCAAGAAAAATACAGAAAAGTAAAAACTAAACAACTGAAAGGATAACGTACTCAAAATAAAAGGATATAAATTAAAATTAATATAAGATTAAACAAAATATGAACATGATAAAGAATGAAGACAATGACAGAACAAAAGATATAAACTAAAACTAACATAGAATTAAACAAAGCATGAAGATATTGATAGAACAAACGATATAAACTAAAACTAACATAGAATTAAAAAAAGCATGAAGATGATGAAGAATGTGAAGATATTGATATTCATACCAGTCTATTTTCTTTTTATTTATTAGCAATTACAGACTGTCTTATATTTTTTAAAATTGTCATTTTAGTGGGAAGTTATTGGATTTTTCAAAATAAATTTTATGTCTATTTTGTCATTATAATTTAGTTTCCAAAATAGTTTATTGTAGGATTAATATAGTCCAAAAAATTGGACACCAAAATCATAGTCAACTCTCTGTATTGGCTCTATATATTGTTGTTAGACGTATAATATATATATAATAAATTAAAACTTACATGGCTCATGAAATAGAAAAATAAAGAGAAGAAAATAATCATAAAGGTTGAAACAATAAAAAAATGTATACAATAGTTCTTATCTTGCCACATTTAAATGTTATATGTCAATCTAATAATTAATAAAAAATAATATTATCTAATGTAAAATAGATTAAAAATAAAAAAGAAATTAATAAAATCAATTAACAAAATTCTTATTTTAGGTCGCCAAATTATTTGAAAAATCAATTAACAAAGTTTTTATATTGCTACATTTATTGTGTTATCTGTCAAACTAATAATTAATAAAAAATAATATTGTGGTAGACAAAAATAATAATTTAATTTAGTTTTAAAGTAAATATTTATGTATTCAAATTTCGAACATAATACTCTACATAATCAATATTTTAGAAAATTAAAAAAATTATTACAAAGCATTTAAAAATAATTAACAAAATATTTATGAAACTTTTCATTCAATCATTAATAGTCAAAGACATATAAAAATATAAAAACAGATATCAAATAAAAAGAAACTGTTTTCTTTCTGCATCAAATTGATAAGACAAAAAAAATTATTTTTTTTTACATTAAATTGATAAAAATAAAAGGAGATACAGTACTATTTTCATACGTCAAAAGTTGGGAATAAATTAAAAAAGCAGAGAAATAACTGAAAATATAGATTAGATAAGTAAACTAAAGAGAATAGATATAAGTGAATGTTATGCGTAAAAGTAATAACTCAATGAAATTTGCAACTGCAATGGATGAATGCAATGGAAGAGGATGGAGGCGAGAGCGTTGAAGAAAGGAGAAGAACAGAATAGCAAGAAAAATATAGAAAAGTAAAATCCAAACTGCAGTGGATGGAGGCAATGGAAGATGCGTTGTTATATTTATAGAAGTAACAAAACTGTTTTCATTTTAGTAGGAAGTTAATAGAAGTAACAAAACTATTTTTATTTTAGTGGGAAGTTATTAGATTTTTTAAAATAAATTTTATGTCTATTTTGTCCTTATAATTTGCTTTATTAAATAGTTTATTGTAGGGTTAATATAGTCCAAAAAAATTGGACACCAAAATCATGGTCAACTCTCTGTATTGGCTTTATATATTGTTATAGATATAAAAATTAAATAATCACTAAATTAATTATTTATATAAAATATTTATTAAAAATAATTAAAT
>NW_026265066.1:3581-15819 GCF_000817695.3 Arachis duranensis | reverse complement strand
ATTTATAAAAATCAATTTAGACTGTAACTATCAATATAGTTTCTGATAGATAATTTAAAATAATAGAATAAGTCATCATTATATTAAATTTTATTTTTAAATTCAAAGCGTAAAATTTAATTTTAAAAATTCGGGTGTTATATCCTACCCACCTTACAAAAATTTTCGCCCTCAAAAATTGATATAAGATGGAAAAGATTCATATCAACTCCATTTTCAAAAATATCGAAGAAAAGAATTAGAGAGGTGTGGCATGTTCAGTTTACAAATGTGAAAGAAACCATATCTGATGAAAGAAGTTTGAAACAAAGAATTTCACTACAAGCAATCAAAGAAGAGATGACTTCAAGCTACATTAGCACAAGTAAGGATTATACGTTGAAATGAAGCTTACCCCTAAAACTTAATCTCTAACGTTCCCAAAACCCACGATTCACATTATCTATTACTTCTATCTCGTCTATGATAATCTATTAGTGTTTCCATATACATGAATCATTAGTATTAAGTTGGCCAAACCTAATACCATGAGAGATGCAACGGTTGACTAACAGCATTAATCAATAGACAATCATGCATTTGAAACTCAAACTCTTGTCAGTGGGACAAGTCCTACTGCATGACAAACACTCAGAGTATGCTGTAAAGCATAGTCAGTCCATTCCCAAGGCTCTAACGGGAACGAACTGCTCTGATACCATAATGTAACACCCTAACTTTTAGCACGTCATGATCGTACCAAAAGTAAGGCGTTACGGACCTGATTTCCTTTATTTTAAAATTACTATTGAGCCTTTACGTCAATATCGCGTTTCCGTTTTTAAGAAAATTTCAAAAAAAAGATTTTAGTAATTAAAAATCACATAACAAAAGATCTTCAAATAATAATAACCACATAATTACTAATAATAATAGATGTTATACGATTAAATTCAATGTAAAACTCAAATACAATACATATCCCTCTGGATAAAATAAAAAAAAAAAAACCCTAAAGCAACAAGGACGAGGGAACTCTATAAAAACAACAGGAATCACAAGTAAATATACTAATCGTCTGCAGCTTCTTACTGAATCTCCGAACCTGTGTCACTGAAAGGGTGGAAGATTTGGGGTGAGAACAAACCACACGTTCTCAGTAGGGAATGGAAATGCCGTAAAAGTAATGGAATAAAATGCAAATAATTAACATTACTCAATAAAAATAAATTTTTATCAAACTCTTTGAAAATACTCTTGTTCTACTTTAGCTAACAAATTACCTCTTTTTTAAAAAAAACTCTAAACTCAAATCAAAACTTAAATATAAAATTAGTCACATTTTCTGTCTCTCAGCCACATAGTTAATCCTCAGTCAAATGTCAACTCGTAATCACTTTAATACACTTACAAACAAGTAGTGCAAGCAAGAGATTCAATTCAATGTACAAGCAAGTCACAACAAGACAAGCAATACAATCACAAAGTAATAAGACAAGCAAGCGCAATCAAACGTAAATGTGCAAACAACATGATGCATGTCTATCCATAACGCAGGCCATGAGCTCATGTGTCGGTTGCCTACCCGCTCCCGACAATACCCGAGCATAAGTCCCAGATATGGCTTTCCAGATGCATCAGTGTGCTTATAAGTCGTATGGCTAGGCCGCATCAGTGTGACTTTCCAAATCAATAAGCGTACATCTGGAAAACAGTTCTCAGTGTGTGGGCGTCCCCACATTACATTTGGCACTAAGTCCCAAACAATGTCACATCTGCTCTCTTGTGGCAGACACTTCATTAATTAATATATTCTTTAAATCCTTGTTCTCCGCTCTCCTGTGGCAGAGATTCCTTTTTTAATAAACTAAGCTCAAATCTTTACTTAAAACAAAATCTCTTCTTAAAAGATTGGATTTAAAACATTATATTTTTCTTAATAAATCAAACTTTAAAATAGAGTAAATCTTTTCTTAACTAAATATACTTTAAATAATTTAATTTTCCAAAACCAAATCTTTTAAAATAACTTTTCAAATAAAACCTCAGATTTTATACAGATTTTATAAAATTTTGGTGGCATTTTCTCTAAAATTCGGTCTAAACCACCTTTACGGGTTCCCTATTCCTCAACAATTCTTAAATCAGCGAAATTCTTAATAATAAGAAAACAGTCACATTCACAGTAATAATCCATACTCAATAACATTACTATTATTAATATATATATAGATATATTTACAATTATTCAATTAATTTTGTAGGCATTCTAAATTAAAAACGTTTATCTTTAAAAATAAATCCCCTACCTCCGTATGAGATCGAAATCAACGAAAGCTCCGGAAAAACTCTCCGTATGAAATCAAAATCAACAAAAGTTTCGAAAAAATTTTTTGACCGAACTGTTGAAGAGAAAAACGTCAAGAATCGTCTGTGCCTCCTAGAACTCCAATTGGCCGAACACAAGAAGAAGGGGAGCTATATTACCGTTAGCTTTCACCGAACAAAAATAACGTCAATGCGTAGAGGAGGAAGATACGAACACTTTTATCGGATTAGATTTTTTATTGGAGTTATGGATCACAAGAAATTGAAGCTAAAAACTCATGGTTTCCATGAAAGCTCACATTCTCTCTCGGCCTTTCTTTCTTCTTTTTTTTGCCAAGTTCAATTCGGTGGTGAGAGTAAAGAAATAAAAGTGATAAGGCTGATAAGAATGAATGGATACTTTGTGGTGGCTAATGCTTCATTAGGTGTCATTGATTAATAATTAAGAGTGGCATGTGTAACAATTATTTGTATGTGTCCTTTTTTTTTAAAACGATGATGATGATGATATTATAATAATAATGACGGTAACTATCAATATAGTTTCTGATAGATAATTTAAAATAATAGAATAAGTCATCATTAAATTAAATTTTATTTTTAAATTCAAAGTGTAAAATTTAATTTTAAAAATTCGGGTGTTATATCCTATCCACCTTACAAAAATCTTCGCCCTCAAAAATTGATATAAGATGGAAAAGATCCATATCAACTCCATTTTCAAAAATATCGAAGAAAAGAAATAGAGAGGTGTGGCATGTTCAGTTTGCAGATGTGAAAGAAGCCATATCTGATGAAAGAAGTTTGAAACAAAGAATTTCACTACAAGCAATCAAGGAAGAGATGACTTCAAGCTACATTAGCACAAGTAAGGATTATACGTTGAAACGAAGCTTACCCCTAAAACTTAATCTCTAACATTCCCAAAACCCACGATTCACGTTACCTATTACTTCTATCTCGTCTATGATAATCCATTAGTGTTTCCATATACATGAATCATTAGTATTAAGTTGGCCAAACCTAATACCATGAGAGATGCAACGGTTGACTAACATCATTAATCAATAGACAATCATGCATTTGAAACTCAAACTCTTGTCAGTGGACAAGTCCTACTGCATGACAAACACTCAGAGTATGCAGTAAAGCATAGTCAATCCATTCCCAAGGCTCTAACGGGAACGAACTGCTCTGATACCATACTGTAACACCCTAACTTTTAGCACGTCATGATCGTACCAAAAGTAAGGCGTTACAAACCTGATTTCCTTTATTATAAATTTACTATTGAGCCTTTACGTCGATATCGCGTTTCCGTTTTTAAGAAAATTTCAAAAAAAAAGATTTTAGTAATTAAAAATCATATAACAAAAGATCTTCAAATAATAATAACCACATAATTACTAATAATAATAGATGTTATACGATTAAATTCAATGTAAAACTCAAATACAATACCTATCTCTCTGGATAAAATAAAAAAAAAACCCTAAAGCAACAAGGACGAGGGAACTCTATAAAAACAACAGGAATCACAAGTAAATCTACTAGTCGTCTGCAGCTTCTTACTGAATCTCCGAACCTGTGTCACTGAAAGGGTGGAAGATTTGGGGTGAGAACAAACCACACGTTCTCAGTAGGGAATGGAAATGCCGTAAAAGTAATGGAATAAAATGCAAATAATTAACTTTACTCAATAAAAATAAATTTTTATCAAACTCTTTGAAAATACTCTTGTTCTACTTTAGCTAACAAATTACCTCTTTTTAAAAAAAAACTCTAAACTCAAATCAAAACTTAAATATAAAATTAGTCACATTTTCTGTCTCTCAGCCACATAGTTAATCCTCAGTCAAATGTCAGCTCGTAATCACTTTAATACACTTACAAACAAGTAGTGCAAGCAAGAGATTCAATTCAATGTACAAGCAAGTCACAACAAGACAAGCAATACAATCACAAAGTAATAAGACAAGCAAGCACAATCAAATGCAAATGTGCAAACAACATGATGCATGTCTATCCCTAACGCAGGCCATGAGCTCATGTGTCGGTTGCCTACCCTCTTCCGACATTATCCGGGCACAAGTCCCAGATATGGCTTTCCAGATGCATCAGTGTGCTTATAAGTCGTGTGGCTAGGCCGCATCAGTGTGACTTTCCAAATTAATAAGCGTACATCTGAAAAACAGTTCTCAGTGTGTGGGCGTTCCCACTTTACATTTGGCACTAAGGCCCAAACAATGTCACATCTGCTCTCCTGTGCCAGACACTTCATTAATTAATATATTCTTTAAATCCTTGTTCTCTGCTCTCCTATGGCAGAGATTCCTTTTCTTAATAAACTGAGCTCAAGTCTTTACTTAAAACAAAATCTCTTCTTAAAAGATTGGATTTAAAACATTATATTTTTCTTAATAGATCAAACTTTAAAATAGAGTAAATCTTTTCTTAACTGAATATATTTTAAATAATTTAATTTTCCAAAACCAAATCTTTTAAAATAACTTTTCAAATAAAACCTCAGATTTTATACAGATTTTATAAAATTTTGGCGGCATTTTCTCTAAAATTCGGTCTAAACCACTCTTACGGGTTCCCTATTCCTCAACAATTCTCAAATCAGCGAAATTCTTAATAATAAAAAAATAATCACATTCACAGCAATAATCCATACTCAATAACATTACTATTATTAATATATATATAGATATATTTGCAATTATTCAATTAATTTTGTAGGCAGTCTAAATTAAAAACGTTTATCTTTAAAAATAAATCCCCTACCTCCGTATGAGATCGAAATCAACGAAAGCTCCGGAAAGCGTCCCCACTTTACATTTGGCACTAAGGCCCAAACAATGTCACATCTGCTCTCCTGTGGCAGACGCTTCATTAATTAATGTATTCTTTTAATCTTTGTTCTCTGCTCTCCTGTGGCAGAGATTCCTTTTCTTAAAAAAAAAACTCAAAATAACACCTAGAACAAAATCTCTCCTTAAAAGATTGGGTCTGTCAGAACACCGTGCGACCATCTCGACTACAAGGTAGCAGCGAGAACGATCCTCCACCATTCAGATGGCATGCACCACGGAACTGTTAATCACGCTCTGATCGCACAGTCATAGTTCATCCACCAGACTTTGGTTCCTGTCTCCTTAGAACTCAAGGATATAGATGTACGACTTTACTTGAACAGATGTATATATACATATAAGCTATCTTTCATTTCCTTTCTTTTTCTCTAAATGGCTTCGGCCACTTTCTTTTCCTTTTTTTTTAAAACGATGATGATGATGATATTATAATAATAATGACGGTAACTATCAATATAGTTTCTGATAGATAATTTAAAATAATAGAATAAGTCATCATTAAATTAAATTTTATTTTTAAATTCAAAGCGTAAAATTTAATTTTAAAAACTCGGGTGTTATACAACAAATTTGTAAATTTATTATTTTGTTTAATTTTTTGTTCGGTTGTCGGGTTCCGGACAGGTGGGATTCACGGGTGAAGGAGTGAGGAGACCCTGACCTTGATCGCGCTGGTTGCAGGCTTCCCGAGCGGTCGAGCACTTGTCCTGGTGAGAAGATGAGGGGGGTGCCACCTGCAAAGACACTCCGACGCTCAAGTCAGATGATGTGCAGGTGAGAAAGGTGATGTGTAAAGGTGACGTACCTCGGGGGAAGAGCCAATCTTCCCCTTATATACATGTCAGTCGTGGGCCCCTTTGTGAGGACAGGCCCATATTCCCAAGGACGTTGTCCTGCAGCCGTGTGTGGGTCGTACAAGACACGTGTCCGGGTCGCTTGAAGGGTGACTTACCGGGTCGGGTGGAGCTCGGGCCAGGGTCGACCCGTCGGGTCTTTGGGCCGGGCCGTAACAGTGCCCCCACGCGCCAATGGTAGCCGTGGGAGCTATCAATGGCGTGTTGTCTCGTCTCTCACTTGGGGTCGTCTGGTCGGTCGTCCGTGACAAGGACGTGCCCTTTACGCGCGTGTCCTTTGGTTGCGCCAGCAACCGTTTCGTCGCATCGTTCCTCGCGCCGAGCATTAAATGCTCATAATGGGGTGAAAAAGCCTTGGCTGAAAAGACCGTTCTGCCCCCAGACGTTTCGCGCTTCCTGGGGTAGTTTTTAAACGGGCCAGTTTAAGCACTCCTCTCTTTCTTTTGTTTCTTCCCTTTTCTGCCATCTCCTTGCTCCCAAATCTCATCATTTCTCTGCTGTGCTGTTTGTGCGCCTCTCCCTTCGTAATTTTTCTTAACACTGCTCCGTCGTTCTTCCACTAATTCAGGTAACTTTCGAATCACATTCTCTTTTATGCATTATTTTGCATGCCTGTTGTTTGGTTTTTGCTATTGTTGTTTAGCTTTTTAATTGCGACTAGATGTGTTAGGTGGGGGAAGTACCATTCCAGGGTAGGCTTTTCTTGTTCTTTTCGTGATTTAGTCTCGATTGGCCTTAGTCGGGGAGTCGTGGGGGGTGGTATCTGTATTCGGCTTGAGCAACCGATCTCTTAGACTGACTGGATGGTCCCCCCATATAGGTATGGCTCGCACGGTTTCCCGGGCATCCGTTAACCCCGCGGCGTACGATCCCTATGCTTGGGTCGTTTCCGACTTGAAGGATTCGCCTAACCAAATGGGCGAGGAGGAGCTCACCGAGTTCCGACAAGCCGGGTACTTGTGTGGAGGGACTGACGAGGAGGCCAATTATGACGTTTTCGTCCCGGCTCCTCACGAGCGATTGTATGAAATCAACTTCCACCACCCCCGAGTCGCCGACTGGATTTGGTTCTACAAGTCCATGTTCACCCAAGTCGGAGTTCGTATCCCGTTTTCTGCCTTTCAAATGGCGCTCTTAAGTCGAATTTCCGTGTCACCGTCGCAGTTGCATCTGAACAGTTGGGCCTCAATCCGCTGTTTCGAGATGGTCTGTGAATACCTCGAACTGCCGGTGTCCGTGGATGTTTTCCTCTTCTTCTTCACCCTCACAAACCCTTCTAAAGAGGGGAAACACAAAAAGGGGTTCATGTCCTTCCGGTCTGCCCAAGGTCGGAGGATTTTTGGTTTGTTTGAAGATTCTTACCACGGGTTTAAGGACAAATATTTCAAAGTCCGCCCTGTCAAAGGTCGTCACCCCTTTTGGTTGTCGTTGGAGGGGGTACGGCTCATCCCGACCTATTGGAGTTTCGGGGCAGGGTCCAATACCTTTATTAAGGTAACCTATAATGGCATGTCGGCGGTGGATAGGCAGATCGCCGAAGTGTTGGTAGCAGTCTTTGGGAAGAACTTAGTCAATCCCCACCTCCTTATGGGTGACCGGGAGTCCGTTCGTAATTATATTTGTGAGAAACTTGTACTTTGCCCTTTACCTTTTTGTTTTTATTGATATCCTGCGGCGATTAACCGACCTTCTTTACTTTTCTGCAGTGGAGATGTCTGCGTCGGTGACTGGTCTTCCCAATTTATTCCAAACCTTCCTCTGCGCCAGTGACGACGAGGGGGATAATGAAAAATCTGCCACTGAGAAGTCTGCGATTCCTCCGGAGGACAAGACTACTTCCGGGCAGGAGGCCGTGGTTGACGGAACCGGGACCTCGACCCAAGCCGCCCAGGTCGAGGGCGAGAAAACGGTTCATGCCACCCCCTTCCGCGAAGTGGTAGGCACCGGGGGTTCGACGTCTGCCCCTGAAACCGATGATGGTGTGGAGGAGGTCCCTAACCCCAAGAGGAAGAGGAAGATGTCCTCAAGTCCCGAGGGGGTCCTTACCGTCATGGAAAGGAATTTTGATGCTGGGAACTTCATAGATTCCCAGCTGATCCCCGGTACTGAGGAGTACTTCCATGAGTCTTCCCTTGCCGGGCAGGCGAGGTGGATGTACCGAACCCTTCTGCGGGGTGCCGTGATAGCCCGGAAGGCCGAGTTTGAGCTGTCCGGGATGGAGTCCCTCCGCAGGAGGTTGGAAGCTAGTGGGAAGGCCAACAATGAGCTAAAGAATGAAGTTGAGACTCTCCGGGAGCAGTTGACTCAATCAAATGAAAAACTTGACGCTGCCGAGAAGAAGGTCACTGCTGCCGAGAAGAAGACTGCCATTGTTGAGGAGAAGTTAAAGGACTCGGACGCCACGGTTTCTCGTCTGGTCGAACGTGAGATGACTTTGGAAAGCCAGGTCGGCGCAGCGCAGAAACGGGTGGCCGAGATGGAGAAAGAAAAGCAAGCCGTGGAGGCCGAATTAACAACTTGGAAGGCTAAGTATAAAGACATCGTGAAGCAGGGGAAGGGCGCAATTTTGGCGACCGAAGAGGCCCTTAAGGCCCAGGTCAAAGTCATTGCTCCCGAGTTTGATACGTCGGCGATTGGTGTTCTTAAAGTCATTCAGGATGGCAAAGTCGTCGACGCCCCCAAGAGATGAATCTTCTGTTTAAAGTTTTTGTCTAGCCGCTTTGTTTTGACTTGTGAACTATTTTAGTTTTAGCCGTTTTGGCTTGTAAACAATTTGATTTTAGCCGTTTTATTTTGGCTTGTGATCAGTGACCGTTTTAATCGTTTGCCCGAGTTGTCGTGATAAACTTTTCCTTATTCGTCTGGCCGTATTTCCGTTTCTACTAACCGTTTTTGGTTTATTGTCGTCACTTATATCAATGGCCCATGGCCTTTCGCGTAGTCGTTACGATGGTGGTTGACGGGTTCCCGGGGTGATCAGTCTCGGGGACGCGCGTCGTCGTTGGACGTGGTGGGGTGGCTTATCTAAAAAATTGAGTGACGAAACAGGAGAGAAAATTTGCACAAGTATATCTTATTCGGTAATCGTATAAAGGACTCGTAAGTTGCTATGAGAAGTTCAAAAGTTAAACTTGCAAATTAACTACTTAGCTAGCCTGGTCGGCTTGTCGGGCCATTTTCTAGGAGTAGAATCTTCTTAGGTTGTCCGCGTTCCATGTTCTCGGGACTTCTTTGCCGTCAAGCCTTTCCAACTTGAATGCTCCTTTTCCCATCACCTTTTTGATTCTGTAGGGGCCTTCCCAGTTCGCCGCTAGATTGCCTTCTCTGGGGGTCTGTAGGCCGATATCATTTCGTCTCAAGACGAGGTCGTTTGGCTCCAATTCCCTCTTGATCACTTTGGTGTTGTAGCGCAGGGCCATTCTTTGTTTTAGCGCCGTTTCTGTCAGATGGGCCATTTCCCTGGTTTCATCTATCAGGTCTTTTTCTATGGCTTCCCCCACTCCTTTCAAAAGCAACCGCGGGCTCGGCTCTCCGATTTCTACGGGTATTACTGCGTCTACCCCGTATGTTAGTCGGAAAGGAGTTTCCTTAGTGGAGGATTGTTCGGTTGTTCGGTAGGACCAGAGGACCGCTGCGAGTTCGTCGGCCCAAGCGCCCTTTTTATTGTCCAACCTCTTTTTTAGCCCCGAAAGGATGACCTTATTGGCGGACTCTACTTGTCCGTTTGTCTGAGGGTGTTCTACCGAAGAGAACTTTTGCCTTATACCCAGGCCGTTGAGAAACTCCGTGAACTTCTTGTCAGTAAACTGCGTGCCGTTGTCTGAGATGACGACTTCCGGTATCCCGAATCGCGTTATCACCTGCCTCCACATGAATTTCCTGCAATTGGACGAGGATATGGTAGCCAGTGGTTCGGCTTCTATCCATTTGGTGTAGTAGTCAATTGCGACTATGAGGTACTTGACTTGCCCGGGGCCGACTGGGAAGGGCCTAAGAGGTCGACTCCCCATTGAGAAAATGGTCGAGAGGTCGTTAGCAAGCTTAACTCGGAGGCCGGCGCCTTGGCAAAGTTGGCGTTCTGTTGGCACTTTACGCATTTTTTGACAAACTCCTTGGAATCCGTCATCATCGACGGCCAGTAATATCCGGCTCGGATTAGTTTCCTCGCTAAGGCCTTACCTCCGATATGGTGCCCACAGCAGCCCTCGTGGACTTCTCTGAGGACGTAGTCCGTCTGATCGGGGCGTAGGCACTTCAGTAGGGGCTGGTTGAGTCCCTTCCTGAACAGCTGTCCTTGGATGACGGCGTATTTGGCCGCTTCCCTCCTCAATTTCGCCGCATCCTTTTCATCATTAGGGAGTTTGCCGTGTTCTAGGAAGTTGGTGATGGGGTCTAGCCAGGAAAGACCTAGGGTTGTCATGTGCAAAGTGATTGCTGGTTCTCTTGCCATGCCTTGGATGAGAGACCGGTTCCCTTCCCCTGGCTTTGTGCTGGCCAACTTTGATAGGAGGTCTGCCCGTGTGTTCCTTTCTCTAGGTACGTGGTGGACCGTGACCTCTTCGAACTTTTGGCTCAAGCTTTTAACCTTTTCCAGGTACTTCTGAAGCAAGGGGTCTTTGGCTTGGTAGCTACCGTTTACTTGGGAAGTGACGACTTGGGAGTCACTGCATATTTCCAGTCTTCTTGCGCCGACTTCTGCCGCTAGGGTTAAGCCTCCTATAAGGGCTTCATATTCTGCCTGGTTGTTTGAGATGGGAAACTCGAATCTGACCGACTGTTCGTATACAACCCCAATCGGGCTTTCCAGGATGATCCCGGCACCTCCGAAGGTCTGGTTGGAGGCTCCATCCACATGGAGCTTCCACCGTGTACCCACCTCTTCGCTTGGGTCTCCCGTCACTTCAACTAAAAAATCCGCCATAGCCTGTGCCGTATGTCATATTGGGAGAGTTCGATGGACCAAGTCATCATTCTTCCCGCCAGATCGGGTTTTTGGAGAACTTGCCGGATCCCTTGGTCCGTTCTGACGACAACTTGGTGACTCTGGAAGTACTGTTTTAACCTTCTCGAGGAAGTTAGGAGTGCCAAGGCTAGCTTTTCCAACTTGCTATATCTCAATTCTGCCCCTTGCAGGGCCCTGCTTATGAAATAGACTGGCTGTTGAGCTTTCCCGTCCTCCCGTACCAGAACTGCGGCCAGGGCTTCGCCTGTTATAGCGAGGTATAGGTATAGTGGTTCCCCGTCTTTTGGCTTCCCGAGAACGGGAGGTGCCGCCAGGATTTCCTTGAAGTGTTGAAAGGCTTCTTCACATGCGGGTGTCCACTCAAACGCCATCCCTTTCTTCATGAGGTTAAAGAATGGCAGGGCTTTTGTCGCCGAAGCTCCGAGAAATCGGGATAATGAGGTAAACCGTCCTGCCAACCTCTGGACGTCCTTGATGCAACCCGGGCTCTTCATCTGGAGTATTGCCTGGCATTTCTCCGGGTTAGCTTCTACCCCTCTCTGAGTTATCATAAATCCCAAGAACTTGCCGGCTTCCATGGCGAAGGCGCACTTGAGGGGGTTCAGCCTCATACCGTGTTGACGGAGGGACGCAAATACACTTGCCAGGTCGTTCAAGAGGTCGTCAGGTCGTGTTGTTTTTGCCAGGATGTCGTCCACGTAAACTTCAACTGTTTTCCCTATGAGGTCGTGGAATATCCTGTTCATCAGCCTTTGATATGTTGCCCCCGCATTTTTCAAGCCGAATGGCATTACCTTATAGCAAAAAGTTCCTCCTGGCGTTATGAACGCCGTCTTGTCTTCGTCAGGACGGTGCATCGGTATCTGATTGTAACCGGAGTAGGCGTCCATGAAACTCAAATACCGGTATCCCGCCGCGGCGTCGACGAGTGCATCTATGTTGGGGAGGGGGAAGCAATCTTTGGGGCATGCTTTGTTAAGGTCAGAGTAGTCCACGCACATTCTCCACCTGCCATTGTGTTTTTTCACCAATACCACATTCGAGAGCCATGTCGAGTAGTCCACTTCCCGTATGAAGCCTGCTTCTAGGAGGCCGGCCGTTTGCTTGGCCACCTCCTCTGCTCTTTCCGCCGACATCTTTCTCCTCCGTTGAGCCACTGGGCGTGCTTCCGCCTTGACGGCTAGATGATGTGAGATGATTTTTGGATCTATGCCCGGCATGTCGGCTGGTGTCCA
>NW_026265066.1:2183-2572 GCF_000817695.3 Arachis duranensis | reverse complement strand
GTTATTGATTCTCTTAGTTAAGCATAATGATTCTTGAACATAGCTAGTGTATGAGTCTTGGCTGTGGCCTAAAGCACTCTGCCTTCCAGTATTACCACCGGATACATACATGCCACAGACACATGATTGGGTGAACCTTTTCAGATTGTGACTCAGCTTTGCTAAAGTCCCCAATTAGAGGTGTCCAAGGTTCTTAAGCACACTCTTGTTGCCTTGGATCACAACTTTATTTCTTTTCTTCTTCTTTTTCTTTCTTTCTTTCTCTAATAATTTTTTTTCGAAATTTTTTTTTGTATCCACTGCTTTTTCTTGCTTCAAGAATCACTCTAATAATTTTTAGATCCTCAATAACAGTTCTCTTTCTCCTCATTCTTTCAAGAGCCAACAAA
>NW_026265066.1:0-901 GCF_000817695.3 Arachis duranensis | reverse complement strand
GTTTGTTTTCCCTTGGGAGCCATGATCTTGATGAATCTTGGCTTAGTGATCACGGAAAAGCACACCAAACTTAGAGGTTTGCTTGTCCTCAAGCAAAAAGAAAAGAAGGAAGAGAAGAGAGAGAGGAAGAGGAAATTCGAATGTTGTGGGGAAGGAGGGGTAAGAAGCGTTCTTTTATAGAGTGGGGTGAAGAGAATTTCGAAAAAAAGAGAGATTTGAAAGGAGATTTGAGAAGATATGGAAAGAAATTGAGAAAAGGGTGAGTTTTTGAAGAAGATTTGGGTTAAATTTGAAATAGATTTGAAGAATGGTTTTGATTTGTGAAGATTTGAAAGTGAATGATGAAAGGTTGAAGTGCATTTATGTAGAAGAGTATGGGTAAAAAGAGGAAAGTTTGAAAAAATTTGAGTTGAAAACAAAAATGTGGTCCCCCCACCTTTCTGGCGTTAAACGCCCAGAATGGCACCCATTCTGGCGTTTAACGCCCAATGGCTACCCCTTTTGGGCGTTTAACGCCCAGCCAGGTGCCCTGGCTGGCATTAAACACCAGAAAACCTTCCTCACTGGGCGTTTTTCTGAACGCCCAGGATGCTGCACACCTGGCGTTAAACGCCCAGAATGGTGCCCTCTTCACCCCAGCCTCTTTACAGAGCAAGGAAATCAAGCTTGGGTAAGCCAGTTTGGCTTCAGTGGAATTCTTATTTGCAATGGTGTAGATCTCACAAGCAATCACATGATGAACCTCCACTTCTTTTCCAAGCATAATGCAATGAATCATCACTGCTCTCTTGATGGTGACCTCAGAACGGTTGCTAGTGGATAATATGGAACACCCAATAAAGTCTAGCCAACCTCTTGCAATTGGCTTGAGGTCTCCCCTCTTGAGTTGGTTTGGGACACC
>NW_026265065.1:31859-40784 GCF_000817695.3 Arachis duranensis | reverse complement strand
TTTTTTTTTCCGAGACGAGAGAAGTAGCAACCGTGGACCTAGCTCACAGAAGAAGGGGACTAGTTGCGACAGGAAAGAGGGAACATGGTGTTGTGCTTCTTACCTATGATGATTCCGCATTTGCCCGGTCAAGCTTATTACTGGCAGGCGAGACCGATCGATTGAAGTTCATAGCCCCGAAGCGAAGTAAGCCGGAGCTTCGAGGTCATAAGCCCATCCGCGATTCCCTCACTCGCTAGCAACCAAAGCAAATGGGATTCTTCGATTCCCTTCTCTTCCGGTTAGCAACTAACTGGCTCTCGTACTCGGTACTCTATCCTCTTCCCATTGAATTCTATTACATGACCACATTGAATAGGCTAGGAAAGGAATAGAATCTTAGTTAGGCCCTTTCTTTTAGTTTATAATAGCAATGGGAAGTCCACTTTGCTACATAATGCCCTTACCTTAGTCAACCACCAAGACCGAAACCCGCCCTTTCCTAAGCCAATGCTGCCCACGTTCTCTAAAAAATGGCTACCCCCCAAAAAAAGGTAGCACACTAATCTCCGTCACCCTCGTGTCAGGTCTGGCTTAACCTTATTCCCGCCAGTTCCGTCACTCTCTTTTCTTTCGCTTTCAAAGCCTTTTTTCCCACCCTGCTTGCAACAGTAGATCCTGTTGATTCGGTTGAAGCAGAACAACCACCAATAGTTGCATCCATTAAAGACCAATCACCGGCTTAAAGGGGATAAAGACCCTTCATTGCTAGCTTCCTTGCCGATTGAGAGAAGGCACCGAAGCCCTACTCGAAGGCCTTGAATGCTAGTCTTACTTTGAGCTATAAGGAAAGGAGAAGATAACGGAGCACTTAGCCTTACTTAATTGGATCCATGTGCGTGCCCAGGATCAAGGGCTATGCCTCTATATAAGAGGATGAGGATCAGACCTAAGAAAGCCTTAATTAATAGCGGCCTAATTCCAATCAAGGAGAAATTCCCCCAGAAAGCATAGAGCCTTAGTTACCCGCGGGTCATAAGCTGGTAATCCGTGAAAGAGCAAGAACTTTCAGGTGAAAGACCTGAACTCGAACTCAGTAGGAACACGCACGAAAGAGGCTTCCCGAGCTGCTGCCCTTACCTTCTTCCTTCCTTCCTTGGGAGGGGTCGCTAGCACATTAGAATGCGAGTTCGGATGCGGGATTCTCTAAAATTAGATTTCGTGAGATTAGACGTGGCATTAGCGGTCTATTAGTAATAATATAGGAATAAGTGGTCCTTGCAAGAATGGCTTTTTTTCTATTCGTTGAGGTACTTTTCACTCTTTTGAGGATGTAACAAGTGTCCTTCTTTCCAGTCCGCTAGCAGTCCATGCCTAACAGCCTTCGAAGCCGTATCAGGGCCAATTCCCTTTCTTTGAGATTCAGACTCAGGTGAGAGGGAAGGAATTAGGTTGCAGGGGAGCTCCATTCCCGATCGTGAGAAGCCTTTGAGAAATTTTCCTATTACCTGCAGCCCGGGGACAATTCCTTTGTATCGAGGGGCTTTCTTTCCTACTCAGCTTGGGCCGTAAGTTAGCCGGACATACCGCTTACATGCTATTGTAATCGGCAAGCTCCCTACCAACTCCAATTCGGTCTATGTTCAGTTAGTGCTCACCCGACCATTCCTCTCTCGTACTCTCCAAAACAATATTTTTTTCGAAACTTCTTATCTTAATGGGGCCTTTCTCTTCTGCCCCTTTGATCTCTTGTGCCGTTACCGGTGTGAATTACAATTCCGACGTGCCTCATCTATCAGCTCTGGGAGAACATCCATGAACATTCCTGCGCTGATTCACATCGGTCATTGGCGACTGCTTTCTTAGTATGGCATCTTTGTTCGCTGTCCACTGGCGGTTTCGTATATAAGAAAAAGGCTTTCATTTAGGAGCGCTGTTTTCTGTCTTTTTAGAATATAGGAAGGGGATGAGCTACCTAGACCTTTGTATGTACGGGTCTCGGTAATTGAAGAGAGAAGATAGGAAAAAGACAGAGGAGTACGCGAAACTGCCATTCTATGCTCAACCTTCTGACCACGAACACCAAAGAAAGATAAATAGAGGACTTGAACCTGTAATGTGTACTTAAGGGCTAGATAGACAGATGCCCTCCTATCTTCCTTCTTTACTGGACCAAAAGATGGATAGATCTAATACGTGAATAGTTTTGATCACAGGTAGCGAAACCAAGAAAGAAAGGATTCGCGAGTGGTGCCTCTTTCCTCTCTATTTTCTGAGATTTCTTCGCCAATACCTTTTTTTTAGCGCTGCTACCTTTTCCCAGTCCACGCCCAATCAGAGTCGTAAGTGTGCCTGCACATTCCAATTGCAGCCTTCTTTGACGAAATGGATGCTTTAGGGGAAGGAGGGACTTCACTAAAGATGGTCTGTCTGCGCGCCAGGAAGGGAAGGCTTCCGTGCAGGTAGTTCAAGCCTGGGATCCTGTCCCTTGGACGACTTTAGTAATGGGAGAAAGGCAACTGGGCCCTGCAGTGGTAGAACCTGGTGAACCGGGCGTACTACTTCCCCCCTTCCGGTCGAGCGTCTTCAAACCTTCTGTTTTGCTTCTCTTATGATTTTTCTTGTTTGTCATTCGAAAGAGAAGGAAGGACGAAAAGGTAGTTTCAAAGCGTTCAAGCTTCGGTTTCACATGCCAATTGGCAACTGTTCTATTTCGTATCATCCCACCCAGACCTATACTACGCTATTTCACCAACGATCATATAATTACTGAAAAAAAAAGGCTGACCCACATACGGGATCCTGACCATGCACCGAAATAGGATGACCTAGAAGTAAGGCTTTTTCCTTCGTTTCACTCTCTGCTCCTGGGATTGTCCTTCCTTGCCTTTGGTTATGAAACTAAAACCCGTGGAAAGGTCCCCGATACTGCGTTTAATCTTGGCTCAGAAGAAGGCTAGCCTTATTTATTTTACTATTTCCAATAAGATAGGATCCGGAATCTTGTAAAGAAAGGAATCGAGCCTGCATCTCCGCTATGCCCCATCTGTGCTCTTGGGTATCCTTAACCGTTGATTAAATTATCCACGCTCACTGCCTGAATTTAGGAGTTATATAAAACGCTTGAACTAATAGAACCAACCGGTGCTACCGACTCTATTCCATATGCCAAAGCTTGGAGTGGGAGTTCCGGTTTACTTTGAAGGCAGAAGAGCTAGCCCTCCGCATGTTTAGATTAGCCTTCGTTAGCTTAGTTCGAAATCCCCTTATATAGGTCTGAGGCCGGGAGGTGGAAGAGCCTGGGGGGCCGGTCGGTCCACAAAGAATATTTTGCATTTATGTAAATGTATCTGTTGTCACGGAGCCAGCGAAGGACATGAACATCCCAAAAAACGTACTTTTTTGAAAGGCAATCCGCAATCAATGAAACTAACTAGACAAATTCAGTAAGACCAAGACCTTACATACGGAAAACATAATATGGCAAAGCAAACATGGAAAGCACAATCAGTATCAGTACGAGTGGGGGGCCGGTGTTGGAACATAATGCTTGGCTGGCGAAGTCGTGGAATTCGGTAGGTACGTCGCTTTGGCTTTTTTCTTTAGAAATGTATTTCTGGTTGGCTAGTCAACGGCTGGCCCTTGAATGAGTGTGCTTGGCTTGCTTTGGTACAATAAATTAGAATATCGTACAGGCCGTCTTCAGAAAACAGAGCTGCGGGAGATTCTCGGAGCAGACCGGATCTCCCAACCAATAGAAACCTTGACTCCGGACCAAAGGGAAAGACAAGGCTGAGTTGCCCCTTCTACCATCTGAGGTGGAATACGGATCCTTCTTTGCTGAGTTTGTTCTATGGAATAGGCCCTCTCACTCTATCTCATGTCGGAGAAGATTATGTATGAATTGGAATAGCCACGAACGTGTAAGAGGTCAGCTACTTAGTGGATTTGATTTAAGGTATCTCTTGATCGAAGGGTTCAAGCCGCTAAAGCGGAAACTGCTATCTCTTCGCCTGAAGCCTTGTGGATTGATTGTGGGGGATTTAGGCGTGTCACGCCAACCATCTTCCAGTTCCTGGATAATCGTTCCCAGATAATGCTTGCCGCAGGGGCTAACCCTATCTTCGCGCATACTTCCTTGGTTGTCTGGGAGTTGAATCAGAAGCATCGAATGAAAGGTTCTTTCCAAGACCATCCGCTATGGACTGCTGTTGCCGGGCGAGGGTCTATCTTTTCCTGGTAGTCCACGGGATTTTACTCTGGGGAAGCTCATTCCTTGGATGGATCATAACTTATACAAAGGATAGTCTCTGTAAGAAGGACCAAAGCGCACAAGCAAGACTGAAAGAACCTAGACATTCTTGCCAGTCATAACAACCAGAACGGGTTAGCCTTCGTTTGCCCCATTGGCGAAAGTCATAAGTAGTGGTGAATCCGTGTCGCTACTAGAAAGTGCTTTCCATAGTTCTATAGAGAAAAGAGAGAAGAGCAGGCCGATTTCCTTGACTTTCTTTTTTATTAAACTTATTATATTAAAAGAATCGTTTGACTTTGAATGCCGAAACCTTGAAAGCAAGGCTTTCCATCCATAGAATCTCTTCCTTATGCTAGCACTTTCAGCTATCTTTCTTAACCTGGTTCTATCAAACCAGCTTTGAAACTCCTACCATCGTCTCAGTGAAGTAGCCTTAACAAAAGGGTTATGGGATACGAACGATTAAGAGTTCTTGCTTAAAATAAAAGGTACGTACTAACTGAGAGTTGAATCTATCCTGACTTTCAAGTAGTGCTTGATTGAGGGACCCGAATCCGTACTTTCCGGTACTATGCCTACTCCCTTTTCCTCTTTCAAGTGGGTTGAACTCTTTCTAAGGCAAAAGGTGAGAGCAGACAGATCTTCTATTTAACTTAACATAAAGCTAGGAATGCCAAATCCCATAACTTTTCTTTCTTGCATTACGTCATTAACGTCTAGCTCACCCAATCATGCCCTACTCGCCTGAGAGGTCAATGCCTTTCCTCTTTCTTTTGCTTTGGCCGGCTCTTATTGAAGTCGCCCGACTCCACGTGTCCGCGAAACAGTTCCGAAGTAGCTTCACGAGTGAATGAAGGCGCTGTAAGCGTTAGTGAATACTCGTTCCATGGAGACAAAGACCTCCGGCGTAAACGTTCCGTCAAACGTCACTTTTCTCGCTGTGAACCCTTTCGATTATTAGTAGCGGGTGGTGAAGTAGCCCTCTTTCTTTACAAAAAAGTGGATACATGCCCCTTTACTTGACAGGATATTCTTTTAGGAAAGCGCTAACGCCCTTTAAAGAATAGAAGGTAAGGCAGTCAACCCCTACCCTATCTATAAAAGTAAATTAACATTCCTTGGTGGGAATGAAAAGCCAGTACCCCTATCACAACAAGGCAGATAGCGGAAAGGTGAGCAGCTATAGCATCATTGTTCATCTTCCCCTGCTCCGCTCTTAGAAAGAGAGTCAACCGATGCCTTTTATTTTTGTTAATTAACTTAGCTAGCACCCCTCAAACATCTGCAGATCGGAGTCGTTCACTTCCCTTCCTAATGCGAAAGAGCGTATTCTTTTATTGCATTTATTGCAGCTAATTACGAATCAAAATCAGTCTTGTCTGTACCCCAATCCCAATGGCTAAGCTAATTCGGCTCTTAAGCCGGGAGCCTGGAACCCCTTAAATCAGTTAAACCTCACTCTGGCCTTGCTTTCGGGCTATTTTGTGTACATTCAGGAGGATCTTTCCTTATCAGGGACTCTTTTACCTTGGAAAAATCATACAGTTACTCCAAGGGGAGTTAGCAGTACCAACGAATGATATAATGACTACTCTTGCTTTGAAGGTCAGGAAAGGTTTACTTAGTCTTTACTCTACCTATTCCTTATTAAATTAACGGATTTCTTTAAGCAAAGAGATCTCCCAACACAACCTTTCTCTATTACCCTCTGATCACTGAAAGCCCCTTTGTCCCGGGATCAACTCAATCAATGATCTTGAACAGCATCGAAATGCAGCAGGGGTGAATGTACCAGAATTCAAAGAGGGGTCTTCCGTCTATCACACACTTTCTATCTATCTCTCGCTTGCTCGGCAAGCAAATAAATAAGTAATTTTTATTCTTCCAGTACTTTCTAAGCCCTACTTTACTTAACTTAGGGATTGAGTTCAGTTAGTAAGGGAGGTTGCAGGTTTGTTTTCATTTAACATATTCATTTCTCAACCATTCCGGCTAAGTATTTCACCTTGATCCCTTTGTTTTCTAAATTGACGTCACGGACTCCCGAAGCACGTGGAGTCGGGCCCTCCTGAGGATAATAGAAAGTCAAATTCAAATATGGTCAACCGTAATGTGGAGAACTTTCGTAATAGCACTATGGCCAATCCTTTAAGACTACCTGTATGGGTCACAAATTTAGGCCTCGAACTCACATCGAGGTAGGAGAACAAATAAGACAGCCGCTGGCACAACTACTGCAGCAAACGCAATTGCAGCAGGTTAGGATGAGCCGGGCGCCCTACGAAACTAGACTAGACAGCAACAATGTGATTTTTGTGACTGTTCTGCAATTTATTCATTTAGTAATAACTGGATTCCCTTGACCTTCGCGCCGGCGGAGATAGTGGTTGTAGTGTGGACGACCTCGCCATCTTTCACGTCAGGATCCGTTGCTCAACCCCCTTAAGTCCGACATGTGAGTAGAAGCACTGTGCTGATTCTCCCCCACGTCCAGCGGTTGAAAAACTAGAACTCGACTCGAAGAGTTGAGATAGCTAATCCCTAAGCAATCACTTAGCTGCAGTTAACCCTAGCCTTAAGTTAAGCGCGCTCCGAAAGAAAGTTTATTTATTTGCAAAGAAGGAGGTGGGTAAGCAAAGAATTGACTTCCCAGGAAGGAAGCCAAAACGCTGTTAATCCGGAATCAAAAGCTAGAACTAGGGCAGTCCGCGATTCCGTTTTCAATTCAGGATAAAACGGGGTTCGACATCTGCGGATTTGATTGGTGGAGTCAGTTTTGAAGTCTCTGTCTCATCTAGAACGGACCTAGGGCTAGGTCTCTTGGAGCTCCGCTCGTTGCTTTGAAGCCTACTCTTGCTGGCTTTCAAGCCGGAGTGCTTATCGCTTTACGAAACCACTTCTTTTCCGTATTTACGAACGAAAGGATAATCCTTATTAAAATCATTTTTTATTAAAAAATTCACTAACCTAACAAAGTATTCCATAATGCCGTTCTCGGGCATTACTTCTTTGAGCCTCTATCGAGGACAAGTTGGAAGGGTGACTAGTTTCCGGCTGAACCGTAGACTTTGTTTGATGGGGTATTCAACTCTTTTCTAACCGCGCCGCCGGCTAAGATACTTGACGAGCCAGAAGACACCCCGGGCCCAGATGGAAGACTCGATCAAAGATTGCTTGTGAGGTAGGTGAAATTCCAACCTTTATCCCCTATCCAATTTCGGGGTCCAAGGACTCCTTTTCTTTGAATCTTTGATTCAGGTGTAAAAAAATGGCATAAATTCTTTCCTTTCAAAGTAGCTAGTAGCTAAACCGGATTCAATTGAGTTGCTTTTCGCCTTTGAATGCAGAGCAAGTCGTCTCCTTCCTTTTGGGTTAGGAAGTGGCAGGCTCGGAACGGTTCGCTCAGCAGACTCCGTATCGATCGTATTGGTATCGGAACTAGTATAACGATTTGGCAGATACAACTATGTATGTTTCGGTGAACTCTCCAGTGGTCTCATCTTCTACGTGAACCTTCTCCTCGTCAGGTTCTGACTCTGCTTATGGAAAAGTCGAGACAAGCGGCTCGGGTAAATGCTACTGAGGATGAGTTTGCTTTTCGGTTCATGCTAAGGTATCGGAATTCCCCCTAATAGAGTATATAGGGATATGAATTGAATTTCATTTGTTGTACAGCTATTATAAATACAATGCCAGGCTCCCAGGGTTGGGTGAGCCATTCCATCACCTAAACTTCACATGGTATCAGCTCGTAACCTCGCTCCTCACCTAACCGAGAGAAAGCCTTAGCCGTCTTCTCCTTTCTTCCGGGAACTTCGCTAGAGCTCTGTTTAAGATGAGATGTCATTTATCTCTGAAGCTACAGAATCTGCCTCCAGTCAAATCCGATCACCACCCTCTTCTTTTTGACCTGCAAAGTGACCTCAGCCGGCATTCAAGAGACCTTTGTTCTTTGAAGCGGCTTGATTGACTTATACTAACTCATAAAGAAAAAGTTTGGTGAGTTTGTGAAGGAAAATTGGAACTCAGGGGGGGTCTTGTATATTATAAAAAAGAAGCAGCTTTTTTTGGGGAGTGATCTTCTATCAATTTAATAAGATCCCTACGCGACTCTCCCCTCTATTTAAGTAAGAGGAGGTTGAAGCTTATGGTAAGTAGCCTAAGCTTTAAGAGCCTCCAATCATGTTACTTCAGCTATATGCTTCACACATGCAAGTCGATTCGTCATTTAGTTAAGAACGAGGATAGTAGAGATAGAGAGAGGGTTTTAGCGATGTTCGACTGTGTAGGGAGAGGTAGGTAAAGCAGCCTTACCCTGTCAAAGTAAAAACGATTCTCCAACTGATGATTTTTAAGTTTCGGATGTGAAGGCTTAGGCTTCCATTTTTGTTTTAGGTTTCATTTCTCCCTTTATTTTAGTGGGCGCTCAGTTCCTTCCCTTGCTTCAGGAAATTCATTAATGCGCTACCTTTACTTTTGCACCAGCCTTGTTGAGGTAGAAGACCGAGTCTACCTTTTCTTCTTTGACACCGAGGCTTATCGAGGCCCTTTTAGTACTTCCATGCTTCCTTTTATACAGTAGTAATAGTCATATGCTAGACAGATTAGGGATTAACGAACATAGGTCAGTAATAGCCTACTTGAATGGAACCGCATTCACATAGAGAGAAAAAAACTTATTAAGGGAAAGA
>NW_026265065.1:0-15152 GCF_000817695.3 Arachis duranensis | reverse complement strand
CCCCCCCCCCCCCCCGTTGAACGCTAGTGGAATACCTGCTGCAAAAGGCATGGAACTCACTCACCGGCGTCTAAGAACATAAAAAAAAGTCACCTATCTTAATCTATCTGTATTTGTCCAACGGGTTGTTAGGAAGTCCCTTGGAAATGCTTGAAAGCCTTGCTTCGAAAACTACACTCAGAGTTATAGCAGCGCCTATCCTTGGATCACTCCCCAATCTGGTGGTGATGAGACAGGCTGGTATTCTATTGTGCTATTCTATTGGTATTCTCTATCCCATGGCATTCTCTAGCCCAGTGGCAACGAAAGCGGGTAGTTGGTGAATACTATCTGGAAATAGCCCCATTGAGTAAGAGATGACCCCTTCCCTGCTCCGCCCGCGTACTTCTATAGTTAACATAGCACAACCATAGCGAGGGTAGGAGAGCCCCCAATCTTTGCTTTCTATGACCAGCGACAGAACTCATATCATAGGCTCAAGACCCGAAAAATATGTATTTAAAATTTTGTTCTCGAAGGCGCGTAGAACCTACTTCATTCTCTTTCGATTTGGATGGGACCAGTCGGAAATCCGCCAAAAAGAATAAGGTCCCCCACCCCAAGAGTGGGATTGAATTAGTCCGGCTCAAAAGCTGTTGGTGACTGGGTTCCCTGCGGGGCTGTTACAGTTTTTCTTCCGTCACTCCCAACCTGTTCTTCTTCGACCGCGAGTGAACCATAGCCTTTTCCCGGAGATAGCCTTTGAGATAACCAGGTCTTTTTCTTTATTGCCAGGAGAAAAACTGTAAACAACATCTTCTTTTTGTTTACTTTGCTTAGTCCTTATTCTCTTCCTCTATCTAAGTGAAGAATCTCTTCTTAAATCGATGATTCTTCTTCGCCGAGTTCAGACTCGCCAAGACTTGTTCGAATCCCAGGAGAGTTTTCAAGTGGTCAAGCAAGTCTGAAAGTCATCGGGTTTTATAGTTCCAGGTTAAACGTACTAAATCTTATTAGCTTATTGCCATTGGAGTGAAATCCTGTCCAGAAGTTGTGAGAGAAGGATTAGTTCGTGTCTGTGTCAAGGGGACGGGTGACCCGACTTCCTCCGGTAAGAGCTGTCTAACCTCTGTTGTGTTGTTATAACCTAGTCTTACTCGTTCTTACCTCCCTGCCTGTTCTCCTTTCTTTTATGAGAATACTTGCCGCCTCCGCTCTCGTTCGGGCCCCGGGAATCCCTTGCAGATGTTAAATTGCAGTTGGCATTAGGAGATAGAGAGCAAAAGGAATGAATCTAGTATACTTTAGGCAATCCAAAACAAGAAAGCGCTTAGTCCTTATGCAACTAAAGCACAGGCAGGAAAGAAAGCTAGATCCACAAAGAAAGAGATGGCTGTAAGGGCTTCTTATCTTAATCTTATTGTATTGGGTCTAGCTTCTTAGAAAGCCATAGGGAGAGAGCGAACAATCTGATGATATATACTTGTGATGTCAGAAAAAAGTTCCGAAGAGTGGGGGCTCCTCTCCAATTTCTCTCTTGGATTCTAATAGGATTCAGGAAAGAAAATAGGAATTCGACAGAGCGCAAAAAGATAGTCGAGCAATCAGCGGGCAGGCATAGGTAGTCGACAGCAGCAATCGATCATCTTGAGCAAGAAGAGAAAGAAGGACCAAGGACGATCAAGGAAAGAAAAGACTAAGTAAAGGCAAAGAAGGAGACGAAGATAGCATAGGGACATTGCTCCGTACTAGTTAAGTAGTTGAGCCCGGCTCCCCCGCTTGGCTCCTCTTTGCTCCTAGTAGACTACTAGACATCATCTTGTCTACTCTGCTTTTATGGAAGAGCTCAGTCCAAGAAGGGCTCTCAAAAAAAGTCAATTGTCAAGCTTTCGAACTTGCCTTGAAGTTGATGAATGATTGCAAGGCCAGCAGGCTCGCTTATGATCTGCTGAAAGAGTACATCAGGAATCCCTCACATTCATGAAGCAGATTGTCGAAAAGGGCTTTCCGCAAGCAGGAAAAGGACCTTTTTTACGATCCACAGGGTCTAGCTTGATCCCGGTTCCATAAATATGCCATCCTTTCTTTGTCTATTGGAGTAAGCGCAGGAAAAGCTGTCGATGCATTCCAACTCTCCGTTAAAAGTTCTTAACTAACCGGCTAAGTAAGGTACCTTGAAAAAGTGAATTGTAATCCTTTGGCTAAGTTCCCCTAGTCGGCCCTCATTTGATCTTGGTGGAATAGCGTAGTATAGGTCTGGGTGGTGTAAGCCGGTCTATCATTCCTTCTAGTGGAAAAAACAGCGATGGCCATCAACTTGGCTTGGCCCTTTGTGGACATTCTCGGGCCCAATGAGATCCTCCACAAATAAAATACGAGCTTGGTGCTTTCTCATTCCTAGCGGTCTTGTTGTTGTTGTTGGCAGGCTTTTTGGCTTTCTGATTTCCATTTCCGCTACTCTTACCTCGTTCATCATTGTGATGCTCCTTATCCTTAGATAATTTCCCTTTCTCTTTGTTCTTTGAAGAAGATTGTGGGTTGTCAAACTTCCTCCAATCCCCCGAAATTGGATAGGGGATTGGCCTCCCTCATTGCTTCAGTGATGGTCTTGACTCCACGTCTATGAAGTTCGAGTTTGGCCCAAGGCTTGAGTCCATTCATGAATGAGAATAACGCTTCCTTCTCACCAAAATCGTTGATCTGCAACACTCTTCCTACTCCCATCGGCCAAGCTTCAATCTCTTAGAGCGGACGCTGCCACTGTAGATCATCCAAATGGGGACTCCTTTCTCTATGAGGCTGTTGGTTGATAGAACTCTGAGGTTCTGTGGTTAGGAGGTGGATCTTGCGCGAGCTAATGAATTCAAAGATGCGTATCCACACCTATCTCCATTGTCCGGCTAGTCTTAAGGGATCGGCTTAGGACTCTCAAAAAAGTAACCTGGCCTGATACCTATTCACTTTTCTGGCCCACTCGTATCCATATTTTAAAATATGCCCTACTCTCGAGGGAAATCGACCTCTTAGATAAAGTATTCGATCGCCTGAAGATGGCACAGAAAGACAAAAAGAGCAAAATCGATCTAAGATAAGACAGGATGTAAACTTTCTCCCAATTTAGCTTTCTACCACTCCATGGAAGTAAGACTAGCAACTATTATATGGCCCTCCTCCTATTAGGGCAACCACTAAGACTGGCTCGCCGAGATCGACAGGAAAGACAACTAAAACTCAAACTGCAGGAAAGAGAGAAACAGGGGAACTAGATGAGCTTACTACTCCAACTGTAACTGGATCGAAAAGAGAGTGGACTGAGCATCTTTCCAATTTCAAAGATCTATCAAAGCCCATTTGAAATGAATACTCCTGCTCCGCTTTCCAACTGCATGTGAGTAAACTCCTACTCGCAGTCTAACCCCTTTCCGTGAGTAGGGCTGCAAGCACTAGCTCGCTGGCAGAACGAAGAAAGGGATAGAGATTCATCTGTAACGTATTACCTACTCTCCAACTACAACTCCAACCGCAGGGAATAGCGTAGGATAGAGAAAGACTGCCACTCTATATCCTCTAAAAAATGTAAATCCTGAGAATAGGGCTATCTATTAATAGCTACTTGCCAATTCATTTGAAATGGGCCTTGCCTGAGTTACTCCTAAGGCCCCTTCTTCTTGTTATGGTCGGAAAGGCATGAAGTTCTCTACCTCTCGGGCGATCTTCTCGCAAAACGAGAGTCTCTGGGCACATGGAGGGGAAGCTGTAATAAGAGCAGCAGGAAGCTCTAGGAAATATCATCGAACTCATTGGATTGGTATCTGGATTTGATGAGGGTTGAAATTGAAGTAGGTTCAAAAAAGCTATAATACCGGACTAGTGAAGGTTGCCATTAGTCGGGAATGAGCGAGAAGAGAAGGCTGAAAGCCTAGAAGTCAAAGCTTTCTTCCTATTATCAAGGAATCCGCTTTTCAAGTCAATTGAGCACGCAAGAAGCTGTCCAGAGTAGAGTTAGGGGGAGGCGAAGTTAGTCCAGTTACAGGTTACAGGTAAGCTCATGAATGCCTTATTAGATCTTTCAAGCTTTCAAGTGAGTGAAGTTAGCTGGGGGTATAATCAAATTCCTATCGCTCCAGCAAAAGGGTTTTTTAGTTGTAAATAGCAAAAAACGTCATTCAAATGCTCCTTTGGCCTTACCGTGTTACTATTCGGAGATCCTATTCCTAGGGCATTGGATGGGCATCAGAGCCATCGATCGACTTTGGCTGAAACAGGCCTACCCGTAGAGTTATCCTTTCCCGAGTGCTTACTTCTTTTCTTTAGTCAACAGATTCGGCTAGCAATGTAACCTATAATCTAAGCAGTCCCGCATCTTCTGAACCTGAGATTTAGAACAGAACTTCTACCAACACTTCGTTCGAGCCTTAACCGCTCCTTTCGCTATCGCTCAAGCTCCCTAGCTTTCTTCGTTCGTCTAAGTTGGTCGAACACTACGTTCCTCGATCTTCTTCTACAGCAAGGGGCGCCGCCCTCCCCCTTACCCCACTTTTTCCACCCTCTGACCAGACACATAGAAGAATCATTTGTCCTCCAGGATGAGCCTTAGAATGTTTTGAAAAGCCGGGCTCAACTACTTAACTAGGCAGAGAAATACAATTCGAAATGAGCGCAAACATGAAAACCTTCTATTCTACCTTCTAAAGGAATCCCTAAAAAGGGTATCTAACGTGGAGGGCTGCTCGAGTAAATAGGTGTACATGCTTTCGTAGTCGGATAAACTCTCTTGTTGCATTTCCAAGTCGGCAAGAATTATGTTGGCACACAGTTGTTCAGTCTCCAGGTCGAAGATCTGTAGGTAAGTCGGCCGCCCTCTGTTCAGGTAATGCCTGTACTGGGCACCTATTAAGAGGAGAAGTCTCCTTTTAGCTTGTTCAAGTGGAAGGTCCCCATCCCCCGCACTGGGGGCGAGACTTTGCCCATGGACAGAGGACGCGGACGAGCTCGTATTTGGCTCCTCCAAAAGCGTCGTCCAGCCCGGGCTGTTGGGCCCACCCACCGAGGAGTCCCCCTCTAAGGACCACGTCCACTCAGAGCCGCTAGACTCGAGCGGAATTTCCGGTGGAGTGGTATGTGGGATAACCGGCGGAGTTGGCGGCCCGTCTATCCCAGCGATCTCATTGCAAAAGGCGAGATTCCCACCCCCGAGGAGGAGCCCTAAAAGCATAGATAGAGCTACTTTTATCACAAGAGAGAGAAGTGGTGCATATTGTGGTTGTTTTAGTACTTCTGTCAGCCTTGCACCTCTATTGAGTAATGCCTGAGTCGCAGCATCAAGGTCTGAGCCAAATTGAGCAAAGGCGGCCACTTCGCGATATTGTGCCAATTCCAGTTTTAAACTACCGCAGACTTGTTTCATAGCTTTCAACTGAGCGGCAGACCCGACGCGACTGACAGATAAGCCGACGTTAATAGCAGGTCTAATTCCGCGATAAAAGAGCTCTGTTTCCAAACAGATTTGTCCATCAGTAATGGGGATCACATTATACGTCTTCAAGCTAGCTCATAGGTAGAGGTCAAAGCTTAGTTCTTATCCCTTCTGGTAGCCAATCAGAATGAAAGTGGAGGCCTTACCAGCTGCCTTGTCGAGGTAGAAGACCTTTTCTTCTTCTTCTTTGATACCGAAGACACATCCATGCTTCCTTATCGGCTCTGCTCTTGCTAGCTAGGCAACTAATAAGGGAAAAGATCGAGCAACCTATTGCCTTACCTCGGCTCTGCCACACGTCACGTATACCCAACATCTATCGAAGCTGGCGAAGTGCTATCTCGAGTTCCTCTTGTATCAGCATAGGCCGTTGGTCGAAGTGCTTCAATCCTATCTGTATCAGCCATCCTTTTATGAATCTTTAGAAGACTACCTTTCCTATTCTTTTGCTTGCCTTTTCTTTAGAGTAGCGATAGGCCAGACCGAAGACTATTGGGAATGCCAATGGCTTGGCCTGCAGGAGTTGCGAGGATTAGGACTGGCTATACTATAGAATATAGAAGCTATCGAAGGAATTGCAAAGCAAAATAGGGTGAGGAAGCATGGTAACTAGTCCAGTAGAGTATATAGTATTTAGTAAGAATCTCTGACCCAACTCCTTATGCGCCGACTGGGGTATCCTTCGGGGTGTCTAAGCTTGGGTTCAAATCCAATAGCAACTAGAATAAAGGCGTAATTTGAACTTGAAACAGACTTTACAAAGGCTTTTGGATTCTCCTAGTAAAAGAGCTTTTAGTCATTTAGAAAGAAAGGCTCTCAATCCCCACTTCAATGGAAAGGGAGTCATCTCATATAGAAAGAAAAGAGAAAGAAGAGCCGAAGCGCTAACTCTGACAGCCAACTAGTCGATCAAGCGAGTTAAAAGAGGTCTTAGGGGAAGTCGGCGTGAAAGAGGGGAAAAGACAGTTTTCAATAGGTAATGCTTGTGATCATTCTCAGAGGAAGTAGCTCATACTACCGGGCATTGACATACGCCCAATCAAGGGGCGGTTACGCCAACAAAGATGGAGAGGGCTATAGCAAAGGATAAAAATGTAGGGGCTAACGACCATAAAGATGGATATGATTCACCACTAGCAAATACGAGTGAGAAGAACTATACACCCCCGATCTGTTGGGGTCAAAGATCCCTTTTCCTTGAGCACTTGAGCAAAGGACTTTCACGACACGGCTAAGAAGGCATCAGTGGCAATCAGTGCTACTACTAGAATCTAATTAGCTTCGTTTCGATGGACTCGTTGTGAAGCCCTTATCGGCGGTTTCGAGCTCCTGTTGGGTTCACATTAGTCTTGGTCTTTTTCTTTTCTTGTTCTAACCAACCCGGAGAGGTGACAATCTAATCCCCCCTAGTTATCTGGGAGAAGAGAACAAATGATTTGTATAAGCCCCTATACTCTAAAGGATTTCCCCCTTCAAAAGCTAGTCTAATCACGGAATAACCTGTCGTATTGGACTTATGATGTACTTTCCTTTATTGAGTAGCTAATTCATACCTGTATCATAGACGGCAATCAGTTCTCTTCCCTTTTCTTTATAATTAGACTTGTGTAATAGACAGGATCTTTCCGTAGGTTGAGTTAAGGCAGCAAGCATAGGTGCTTCGGTTTCCGGTAGCAGGTAATAAGGTATGTGTAAAGCAAGTCCGTCCTGGTAGGCGCAGGAGATCAAGCAAAGCATGCCCACAGCCCCCTTGCTTCAGTCTAGCATTCCTGTGGTTCAAGAGTGAATAAGGAAGTGCAAGGCTAGCTGGCAGCTGTCTGATGAGTTCATCGCTCTCTATGGCCATTTTTCTTTAAGCTTCAGGCCAGTAAAAATGAAAAAGGGCTAATAGGCCTGGAATCAGTATCGTTAATTGGCTATTCATTTTCTCTATAGAAATAAGGCCTCTTCAATCGATCTTCTATAGGGAGCAATCAAAAGGATTAAAGCAAAGAAGCAAGAAAAGAGATAAGCGTTAGAAGGAGGTAGAGATGCCAGTACCAGTTCATGCTTGTCAAATTTCTCGAGTGATAAAACACCCATAATCACAGGATCCTTTTTTACACATCCATCCCCTTTCCTCTTAATAGGAAGCATTGATGGAGGGGTTATTTCCCGGATTTTGTCGGTAAGACTAAGCTTTGAAAAGATAGGGGTCAAGAAGTTTCGAAAAGCAAGACAAGACTTGGGCACCGTAGAGCAGGCTTTCAGGCGACAAGCGGCTAGGTTCGATTAGACCACAGCTTATATATAGGTTTTTCTAACATTTAAGCATGACTTAGGAGATTCATTACCAAGCGTGCATACCCCTTTTTCTAATCTCCTCTTTTTTGCAACTGGAATAGAGGGACGGTTTGCTACTTCCGAATCCGGGAAGTCCTTCTCGAAAGAGTCATCTAAGGCTTTTCGACTTCAATTTGCCTTTAAGCCGGCCTTCTTCGAGTGAGGACTTGCTCGGTTCTCTCACTACCTGAAATCCGTATCTTATAGAATATGGATCTGGGCATTTCCCTTAAGATAAGATCCAGCGCCTGCAGAAGTCAAGTGATAGGAGAAGCTGCTGGTGGGAAATCTCTATTCATCACACCCCTCTCACCCGAGCCTCCTGGAAAGACCCTTGGTCTCCAATCTGCGGATGAGGGGATTTCCCGAGGACTTTTTTACTTTAATGGTTTTGAGAAAACTTGTCTTCTAGTCATTCTAACCAACTCTCCACTGATAGTCATCCAACCTCATTCTCGTGCTTCAAATTAAAGCCTTTTTCTTTGCCATTCCAGAATTGGTTTTGTGGATTTCTGGCAAGTGAGATCTTATGTGGACCAGTGCGTGAAAGCAATTAAAACAAAAGCACCTAATGACAAATCAAATTAGGATATATAAAGAGAGCCGGGATTAGGCCCTCGCGGTAGACTTTTGGGGCGCATTCCGCCAGTAGTGATCGACTAGGAAAGAGATCTTGGGAATCCCTTTTTTGGCCTTTCACAAGCCTTAAGTGAATCGAAGAGATTTTGGATTCACTTTGGTAGCTGCTGTTTTATTTATATTCATTCCGGATTCACAAGAATTTGCAGGGCAGCACGGATATAGGACTCACAGGTGTCTGCTGGCTGTTTATTTTGCCCAGTATTATCCGGCACATATAGAAAGATAGGAACAAAGACTGAATTGAAGGCCGCAGCACATACCATAAATATCATCCCCAATTTCGGACCTATGCAGAGGAGATGGAAGTGGCACTCAGACCAGAAGGTAAGGAAAAAACCTTGATATATACGAATGTCCTTTCCTCCTTACAAAAAGAAGAAGCAACTACCTGCAGGTAGAATCCAATTGAAGACTGATGGGTGTGCAAAACAAAAGGAAGCCTGGCCCTCCTGGGATTGGAGGGATTGCAAGAGATGACCAAGGCGGATGGTTATTTTGTTTTTGTGGGCACATGTCAAAAGTTTCAGTTTAGCTGCTAAACTTTGGGCAATAGAAAGACGATTAATGCTGTTGAAGGTTATGAAATAAAAGATGGCATCCTTGAAACTGATTCTGCAGAAGCTCTAAGTCTGATTACAAATGCTGAGATTGAGGATCACCCGTGAAGAGCTATGCTTTAAGACTGCGCAGATCAAACAACTCACAGTGACCCCTGTTCACAGCCTTTGCCAAGGCAACTTTTGTGCAGACTTCCTAGCCAACAATGATAGACCTATCATACATTTGTAACTAACTACTGAAGGAAGCAGATCGATCGAACCTATAGTTAGTCCTCTTTCGATCGATTTCTTTCTCTTGACTCTTGAGGATCTTGATCGGCTAGGCTCCTATGTCTTCTTCCGAACAGTTCTAGAAAAAGGCTTGGCCTATTTCCAATTCTTTTTGCCCGAGAGCTTGTTTGTGGGGGCTCATGTCCGTATTTCTGTACTTGAATTACATCCAACCTTCCTCTATATGCTCTTCTCTTAATCCTTTTTTCTTGTTTTCTAAGCAGGGGTTGGAAGCTACGCTAGCTACTCTAGTACATTCGCTGTCCTCTGGCAGCACAATGCCAATTCAGCCTTAAAGCCAGAATCTAGTGGTGGTTCCTTACCCTTACAGAAGAGCTGAAGCGGGGGTGAAGGGGCCTTTCGCTCGGTCTTTAAAGCCTGGCTTTGCTTTGAGTAGGAGCCTATCTCGGAATCAATGAGTCAATCAATGTCCGGCTTCAGACCTGGGACTGGGGTGTATTGGGAAGTTCGTCTAGCTAATTAGGTAGGTCGTCAAGCCTTTGTCTTTCTGCCAACCTGCGAGCTTAGGCATTTTCGTTGAAAGAGGAAAGATAAAGGAATTAATTCCCCGCTCCCTTTACTAGGTTGGGCTTACGAAAAGGTTTTCCAAACACCAGACATTGGTAAAATAATCGTAAGACTTGGGCCATCATCTTGACTCGAAATGCAAGCTTCGGATTAGGATTCTGATCGGGTTACCTTCAGGTGCTCCTTATTATATTAATAGTGACACGTGAGAGATCTTACCTTTATACCCTACGGTATACAAAAGGAACTACTCCCATATTGTCACTCTGATTCTCCCTTGCAGTAGCGACACAGCCAGCACAGGCTTTAGACGAAGTCGAAGAGAGAAAGTCCTATCTTTCGAGTTACTAAGCATCTCGATCTAGTAAAATAGCAAAAAACTTGGGGGAAATCTTCCTGAATAGCTAAAGCCAAAGAAAGACCAGTAATGACATACTATACTCTACAACGAGTAGAAAAGAAAGAGCCTTCTCTCATTACACGCACGGATTTAGCACTTTTCACCGACAGAACAGGCTAGGAGGTATAGCTTGGATTCGGATTATAAGATGGATAGACATAGACACAGGCCTTACTTCTTACTCTTACCCAGGCCGGGGAAAAGATGCTCTATCTTTCCCGATCGACATTGTAAGAAAACTAGCACTTGAATCTGAAAGTGGTGAGGCATCAAAGGCAAAGGCCCAACCAACAAAGGCATTAGTCTCAGATTCAAGGTTTTCAGCCGGATCGAGCTGCATTCTATTCTGGTTGGGAAAGTGGCGAAAGTTCCATTCATCCGGGATTACAATCTCCATCAGCCAATGCAGAAGGTAAGCAAGACGGGAATGTAGGTGACAATAAGATGGATGTGTCTGGCACCAACCCACTGGTTGAGAGGTTTCTCCCCTTTTTTACTCTATCCTTTTTACCGGCCAATGAAATAAATTAATAATAGAATGATAGGCTTTAGCTTATCACCCTCACTCCATTCTCACCTAAATGTCAACGATGGTTTCCAAGTCTCCTTAACGAAACAGAAAAGGTCATTTTTTTAGTTAGGGGGGGCCGAGCGCGAGCTTCGTCCAGAGCGGATGGTTGAGTGCGAAAGAAAAAAACGAAATCAAGTAGGTTGGTTGAAGTGAAGGCCTACTACCTACTTTTTTCATTATTCGAAATCTCTCTTCGTGGGCGCTTAGGTTAGCTGATCTTCTGGTCGAGGTTTCCCTCGGTGCCTCTTCCTGGCTACTCCACTCCAAGCTAAAAGCTAGCCGAATCTTACTTCGTAACCCAATGAAAACGGGGAGAAGAAGGAAATTGTTAAAGCCTATAAATCTCAATAGTAGGATGCTACTAGCAGGCTAGCTCTTTCGAGTTCGTGATGCTCTTGTCTATAGTTCGAGGACTAGTTCTCTGGGGAATAAAGGAAGGCACTAAGACGGATTTCCTTGCTTCGGGGATTGCTACAATCATGCTAGCTTTTTCCCGGACTTTAGGCCAAGGGTTATTTTCTTCTTTCTTACGCTTGCTTTCCTCAGTGAAGGGTTCATCGGGGGTTTGAGCTCAATAGAGAGACTTGATTTCAGTTGTGCTTTTAGGCAATTTGAATTCCTCTTTAGGTAAGAATGTGTAATTTCCCACATTAACTTCGAAAACTGGGTTTTCCATTGAGTCATAGTCAGTGAAGGCAAAGTGAATCTCCGAAAGCCATAAAGATTCTATTTCCTCTATAGACGAGTGCAGTGAAGAAGCGGAAAGATTCGATGCTACTCCTTCTCCTATAACTGCTACAGGATCTGATTATCCTTTCAAATCAAAGAGCAAGCCCATTTACCTGCCTGGCTTGTAACTACTTACTATGCGGCAGACTTATCAAGCTAAGTACTGGAGTCTAACTTCTAATAGATAATAGAACAACTTGCTCCGGCTTCAGAGTTCTCAATGCTCCAGCTTCCGTAACTAAAGAGACTGACTTCTCCTCGGCTTTCTCTGTCTCAGGTACGGCGTGTCAAATCATAATCTAAATACATATTTCGGGCTTCTGCCTTCAGTCAGGTCCGCATTTGCCTTGCCCGCCTCACCTGAAGTAAACTCTGGATCTCGCTTTGCTTCAGCTAGATGGGATTTAACGAAGACTTTAACTTCCTATTAGACTGCAACTTAGTCAGAAGTAGAAGATGACTGGCTTCTCCTGCTTTCAACTTCAAGAATGGACTTAAGAGCTGCTGTAGGGTCTTTAGTCTTAGGATGCTTTCAGGCTCTGCCTCCTAACTTCCCGGGAAAGACAACTAAATTAGGAATTTCATCACCGGGGAAGAAGGTTTCAGAACCATAATCCTTTAGACTTGATTCCTGAGTGACTCTAGTTTTGATCCTGCTGAGATTTGCTCATCCTAGAGCTGTAAGCGCTAGTCTTCTATACCTTTCCCTGGTTGCTCGGGCTGGGATACGTGCACACTTCGCTTTCTGCTCACCTGGAATGGAATGCTTCGACCCTCTCGCAAGAATTGTTTGGGAGTGCATGATGGAATTCAGTAAAAGCATTCTGGGTTAGAGTCAATCGAGCAATGAGCGAAAAAGGACACAGACACAGGAAGAAATACGGTATAACTGGCTATGTGCCAATCTTTCTTCTTCTAAATGAAATGACCAGTTTGCCACTAGTCTTGGTTCGATCCGAAGGGGAAATTCCACTTCGTCAGATGAGATTTCTTACCTTTACTTATGCCATTAGTTGGAGCAGCTATCAAGCGTTCGTTCTTACCCTCAGTGTACCGACCCTCAAGCGGGATGTCGATGAAGACTAGATCTGAGTGATCCATCTCACTCTATGAGATTTTTAGGTGAGGGGGATGGCCTTCTTCTGGCTGGACTTATGGAGCGGCGATACACAACTAGCAACCCGTTTCGCCAACCTTTGAAGGAGGTCCGATGACCCAACCCCTTCTACCTTTACCAACTACTAGGCTGGGCGGTCCCAAAGACTGACTCCGAATGGCAGGTTTCTCAATGCGAGATGGAACTGATAGGATGGCCTCTATCCATTTACGCGGGTGTGCACTTCACTCAAAAAAAAAAGAAGTGAATCCGGAAGTGACTTCGCTAGGCTAGCCTTGTTAGTGAAGAATTTGCCCCTAACGCCAGGGGGAGCAGTCCAATCGTTATTCCTTCCTTCAACAAAAGCAGAATGGATACAAACCACCAAAGAACGAAAGTAAGTACCACCACTCCTACTCCAATTAGTAAAGCTAGCGCCTCGAACTAATCACATGCTAACTCCGGCCCATCTTTAATGTTAAAGGACCAAGACCTTACGACAACAGATGCGGATGAACTAGCTTAGCTGCAATCCTTCCCGCTCTAGTTCGACTAGCTTTGACCTTGAACGTGGAAATCTCAGTTGACTGGATATAGTGATTCAGATGGGTCTGCTGATAGGGATGAAAGAAAACCCACCCCCTATTTGAATTTGAATAAGGCTACACCTTCATACTTGGCGGAGGAGCCATTACGTGGTGTAGTAAGAAAGAAGGAAATCCTTATCCATGATGGAATCTGAGTTTGTAGCCTGCTCAGTTGCAGTGATGGAGGCTATATGGTTAAGGAGATTCTTGCAAAGTTTGGATATTCCGGGACATATATAGAAGATAAAGCCGTTGTGATCTATTCTGATAACACGGCTGCAATAGCTTATGCAAAGGATCTCAAGTTCCGTGGTAGAAAAAATACTTACATAGACACCCGACTTCACTTCATTTGGTTATGAAGTATATCTCCACCTATGAAATGGTTGCTGACCCTTTGACCAAACTCATTTCTAGAGATGCGTTAAAAAGGCATGTTAGGAGTTTGGGATTGCGTAGGATTTGATATTCTTTTTTTAAGTATATGTTGAAAGGTAGCTACGGAATTGCTCCTATTACAAATCCCCGGGTATTCACTCCTCCCTTCTAGTTCTTGGATTCAATGAGAAGGCTCGTGGGTCCTTCAACTGGTATGAAATCACTAATGGGAGGCGGTTATCTGAAACCTTAACATAGTCATATTCAAGTTATCCCAATAGTCAATGAGCAGGAAGAGGTTTAGGAAGTAAATTCAAGCAAGAAAGGAAAGTCCATTGACTTGGCTACGCCACACCAACCCTATTCTTCCCATCGAGAAAGAAGAGTTCACAGCTACCGGCACCGACTCGAACTAAGAAGAGCTACTTAACAACTACCTACTATTGGGTAGTGCCCTCCTCCAACAACGGGGCTAATGCCGACTCCAAGACCTCTTATGCCTACTCTTGCAAATGAAACTTCCCTTCTTCCAAGAGCAAAATCGATGGCACTAGGGATCTATCCTAATTAAAGAAAGAATTGACTGACCTTGCGCCGGTATCATTTAGCGGAACTCCTGTTTACCCTGCGGGTCTGTAACTCCCATATGAGATTGGAACCTCATTCCTTCACCTGTGCTTGGTAGGCACTGTTTGTGGAGCCCTTTGGTAATACCAGAGGTGAGATGCCTTCCTACGGCTCACCATGAAATGGGCCATGTGGGCGAGTCTGGTGGGTTCTCACCGTAAGAGAATGTCGTCTTTTCGTCCTGTGAGTGAGGGCGAATAGAAACTTAAAAAGCAAAGGCCGTGGATAGAGAGTGATAAAGGGGGAATTGTCTTCTTTAAGCCTATTCTAACATTCGAGTTCATTCTCGATAGTCAGATAGTGAAGTTCGAAGGGGAAAGGAAGACTTGAGCAGTGGGTCTCGACTCGGCCAACTGTCTTTATGAAGACTGACTGACGACAAGAAATGACGTAAGTAATAGATAGAATCGTTCAGTACGCTTATATGAACACTTTCATTTCTCGATTGAGAAATTCAACTGTCTTGATTAGTCTTACTATGTCATTTCTGGATGGATTTTCGTTGAGCTATGACCTTCTTGCCGCCACACCCGGCTTTCCTAACGGACTGACCACCCACCCCATCTCGATGAAAATACACGCCTACCCCGGACCCTGACGTGAACGAAGCTCCAATGAGTCGCTCCTCGCTGGAATCCGTCAATTCATCTACTCACTACCTACGAAATAACTTATCCTCGGCCCCTCCTCATTCTCTACGCCATACCTGTCCAAAACTTGCTAGCCGACACCAGCTACCGCAAAGGGTTCAGTTGGTGGGTTGAAATCTCGTCACTTCTTTTGAAAGTCAAAAACGGAGTTTGGTTGCTCGTTCTAGTGCTGAAGCAGAGTACAGGGCGGACGCGAAGGCCCCAGGCCGGGATTTTCCCCTAAAGAGTAACACACTCGGAGAGGGGGTTTCCTTCCATTCATAAGCCCGAGTATCACGATCCAAAAAAAGTTGCCCGAAGTGACTATAGACAGAGCCATATAGTTTCGTTTTTTTTT
>NW_026265064.1:40183-40846 GCF_000817695.3 Arachis duranensis | reverse complement strand
TTGACTTCATGGGGCCATTCCCACCATCATACTCAAACACTTACATTCTGGTGGCAGTAGACTATGTATCTAAGTGGGTAGAGGCAATTGCTACACCCACTAACGATACCAAGACCGTACTGAAATTCCTCCAGAAAAACATTTTCAGCAGGTTTGGCATTCCCAGAGTGCTAATCAGTGATGGGGGCACTCATTTCTGCAATAAACAGCTACACCTTGCTATGGTTAGATATGGAATTAGCCACAAAGTGGCAACTCCGTATCATCCACAGACAAATGGGCAAGCTGAGGTCTCTAACAGAGAATTAAAGAGAATCCTGGAACGGACTGTGATGGCCCGAAGAAAGGATTGGGCAAAGAGCTTGGATGATGCTCTGTGGGCATACAGAACAGCATTCAAGACCCCTATAGGAACCTCCCCATACCAACTGGTGTATGGGAAGGCCTGTCATTTGCCTGTGGAACTGGAACATAAAGCCTACTGGGCAACCAGATTCCTAAACATGGATGCACAGTCAGCTGGTGAAAAAAGACTGCTCCAGCTAAATGAGCTAGAGAGTTCAGACTCAATGCCTTTGAAAACGCAAAAATTTATAAGGAAAAGGCAAAGAAATGGCATGACAAGAAGTTGTCAACCAGAGTCTTTGAGCCAGGACAAAAAGT
>NW_026265064.1:36526-36772 GCF_000817695.3 Arachis duranensis | reverse complement strand
TTTGATCATGGTTCTTGGTGATCCATGCATTGGCATAGAACTCTTGAACCATTAAGATTCCGACTTGTTGAATGGGGTTGGTAAGAACTTCCCAACCTCTTCTTCGGATCTCATGTCGAATCTCCGGATATTCACTCTTTTTGAGTTTGAAAGGGACCTTGGGGATCACCTTTTTCATGGCCACAACTTCATAGAAGTGGTCTTGATGCACCCTTGAGATGAATCTCTCCATCTCCCATGACTCGA
>NW_026265064.1:35458-36360 GCF_000817695.3 Arachis duranensis | reverse complement strand
TCCTCGAGCAAAAGAAGAAAGAAGAGAGTAGAAGAAGAAGAAATAGAGGAGATGGAGGTGGCTTTGTGGTTCGGCCAAGAGAGAGAAGTAGTGTTTAGGTTATGTGAAAATGAAGGAGTGAAGATGGATTTATATAGGAGTGGAGAGGGGGTGTATGGTTCGGCCATAATGGGTGGGTTTGGGAGGGAAAGTGGTTTGAATTTGAATGGTGAGGTAGGTGGGGTTTTATGAAGGATGGATGTGAGTGGTGAAGAGAATAGTGGGATTTGATAGGTGACGGGTTTTTGGGGAAGAGGTGTTGAGGTAATTGGTGAATGGGTGAAGAAGAGAGAGGGTGGTGGGGTAGGTGGGGATCCTGTGGGGTCCACAGATCCTGAGGTGTCAAGGAAAATTCATCCCTGCACCAAGTGGTGAGCAAAAATGCTCTTTTTACCAATTCTGGTGTTAAACGCCGGGCTGGTGCCCATTTCTGGCGTTTAACGCCAGCTTCTTGCCCCTTCCTGGCGTTTAACGCCAGTCTGGTGCCCCTTTTTGGTGTTAAACGCCCAGAATGGTGCCAGACTGGGCGTTAAATGCCAGCAGGTTTTCCTCCAGGGTGTGCTATTGTATTACTTGGACGACCCAGTACACTTGCTGGTTAGTTGTGCGGGATTGCAAAAGTGTGATTGCAATTTCGTGCACCACTTCACTGGCGTTTAAACGCCAGCGAATTCTCCTCTAGGGTGTGCTGTTTTTCTTTCTGTTTTTGCTTTTTCAATTGATTTTGTGACTTCTCATGATCATCAACCTACAGACAACATAAAATAACAAAGGAAAATAGATAAAATATAACATTGGATTGCCTCCTAACAAGCGCTTCTTTAATGTCAGTAGCTTGACAGTGGGCTCTCATGGAGCCTCAG
>NW_026265064.1:34607-35350 GCF_000817695.3 Arachis duranensis | reverse complement strand
GTTGTGGCCTCCCAACACCAAACTTAGAGTTTGACTGTGGGGGCTCTGTTTGACTCTGTTTTGAGAGAAGCTCTTCATGCTTCCTCTCCATGGTGACAGAGGGATATCCTTGAGCCTTAAACACAAAGGATTCTTCATTCACTTGAATGATCAATTCTCCTTTATCAACATCAATCACAGCCTTTGTTGTGGCTAGGAAGGGTCTGCCAAGGATGATGGATTCATCCATGCACTTCCCAGTCTCTAGGACTATGAAATCAGCATGGATGTAATGGTCTTCAACCTTTACTAGAACATCCTCTACAAGTCCATAAGCTTGTTTTCTTGAGTTATCTGCCATCTGTAGTGAGATTCTTGCAGCTTGTACCTCAAAAATCCTTAGCTTCTCCATTATAGAGAGAGGCATGAGGTTTACACTTGACCCTAGGTCACACAGGGCCTTCTTGAAGGTCATGGTGCCTATGGCACAAGGTATTGAGAACTTCCCAGGATCCTGTCTCTTTTGAGGTAGTTTTTGCCTAGACAAGTCATCCAGTTCTTTGGTGAGCAAAGGGGGTTCATCCTCCCAAGTCTCATTGCCAAATAAATTGTCATTTAGCTTCATGATTGCTCCAAGGTATTTAGCAACTTGCTCTTCAGTGACATACTCATCCTCTTCAGAGGAAGAATACTCATCAGAGCTCATGAATGACAGAAGTAAATCCAATGGAATCTCTATGGTCTCAGTGGGAGCCTCAGATTCT
>NW_026265064.1:32820-33531 GCF_000817695.3 Arachis duranensis | reverse complement strand
ATTAGAGAAACTAATTGAGGCTTAAGCTCAAAGTTGTTTGCTCCAATGGCAGGGATAGAGATGCTTCTCCCATAAAAGTCGGGAGTAGGTGCAGTAAAGTCACCCAACACCTTCCTTGCATTGTTGGCATTGTTGTTGTTTTCGGCTGCCATGTCTTCTTCTTCTTTGAAGATTTCTGTTAGGTCCTCTACAGAGAATTATGCCTTAGCTTCTCTTAGCTTTTGCTTCAAGGTCCTTTCAGGTTCAGGGTCAGCCTCAACAAGAATGCTTTTGTCTTTGCTCCTGCTCATATGAAAGAGAAGAGAACAAGAAAATATGGAATCCTCTATGTCACAGTATAGAGATTTCTTGAGGTGTCAGAGGAAAAGAAAAATAGAAGGAAGAAGTAAAAGAATTCGAACTTATCAAGAGAGATGGAGTTTGAATTGTGCATTAAGGAATAGTGTTCGTCCATAAATAGAAGGATGTGAGAAGAGGGGAAGAAATTTTCGAAAATTAGGTAAGAGATTTAAAAAAAAAACATTTTGAAAAACACTAATTGATTTTCGAAAATAAGAGTGTAAAAGAAATCAAGTGATTTTTGAAAAAGATTTTGAAATTAGAAAATAAAAAAGATATGATTAAAAACTATTTTGAAAAAGATGTGATTAAAAAGATGTGATTGAGAAGATATGATTTGAAAAACATTTTTAAAAAGATTTGATTTTAAAA
>NW_026265064.1:31248-32769 GCF_000817695.3 Arachis duranensis | reverse complement strand
GCTAACAAGAAAAGATATGATTCAAACATTAAACCTTTCTCAACAGAAAAGGCAACATACTTGAAATGTTGAATCAAATCATCAATTGATAGCAAGTATCCTTGAAAATGGAAAGAAATTGATTTTGAAAAAGATTTGATTGAAAAGATTTGATTTGAAAAAGATTTGATTTTGAAAAGATTTTGAAAACTTAAAAAAAAATTGATTTGAAAACAATATATTCCCTCTTGTGCCATCCTGGCGTTAAACGCCCAGAATGGTGCACATTCTGGCATTTAACGCCCAAAGCACTACCCTTTTGGGCATTAAACGCCCAGCCAGGCACCCTGGCTGGCGTTTAAACGCCAGTTTGCCTTCCTCACTGGGCGTTTTGAATGCCCAGCTTTTCTGTGTAATTCCTCTGCTGAATGTTCTGAATCTTTAATTCCCTGTATCATTGACTTGAAAAGACACAAATTAAAAATATTTTTGGATTTTTAATAATCAAAATGTAACTAAAATTAAATAACAATGCATGCAAGACACCAAACTTAGCAGTTTGTATACTACTGACACTGACAAAATGAGAATGCATATGAGACACATAAACACTCAAGTCAAGAGAATTTAAAAATCAGAGCAATGGAACCATCAAGAACACTTTGAAGATTAATGAAGACACATGCATGAATGCAAAAAGAACAGAAACATGCAATTGACACCAAACTTAACATGAGACTCTAAACTCAAACAAGAAATATTTTTGGATTTTATGATTTTGTAATTTTTTTGGATTTTTCGAAAATTAAGTGAAAAGAAAAAAATATCAAAATTCTTAATGAGAATTCCAGGAATCATGCAATGTTAGTCTAAAGCTTCAGTCTAAAGAAATTAGACATGGCTGAACAAGCTTCAGCAAGACATTGCATTCAAGAGCTAAATTAATGAAAATCAATCAGCCTTGGTGATGATAAGAACATCACCTTGAAACACTAGAATTCATTCTTAAGAACTCTGAAGAAAAATACCTAATCTAAGCAACAAGATGAACCGTCAGTTGTCCATACTCGAACAATCCCCGGCAACGGCGCCAAAAACATGGTGCACGAAATTGTGATCTCTTCTTTTCACAACTCAAATAATCCCCAGTGATGAATCCAAAAACATGGTGTTCAATACCATGGCATAAACACAACTTCGCACAACTAACCAGCAAGTGTACTGGGTCGTCCAAGTAATAAACCTTACGCGAGTAAGGGTCGATCCCACAGAGATTGTTGGTATGAAGCAAGCTATGGTCACCTTGTAAATCTTAGTCAGGCAAACTTGAATGGTTATGGATGATGAATAAAACATAAAGATAAAGATAGAGATACTTATGTAATTCATTGGTGGGAATTTCAGATAAGCGTATGAAGATGCTTGGTCCCTTCCGTCTCTCTGCTTTCCTACTATCTTCATCCAATCCTTCCTACTCCTTTCCAAGGCAAGCTTAAGCAAGGGTTTCACCGTTGTCAGTGGCTACCTCCCATCCTCTCAGTG
>NW_026265064.1:24413-31241 GCF_000817695.3 Arachis duranensis | reverse complement strand
ACGTTCATAGGTGAGAATGATGATGAGTGTCACGGATCATCACATTCATCAAGTTGAAGAACAAGTGATATCTTAGAACAAGAACAAGCAGAATTGAATAGAAGAACAATAGTAATTGCATTAATACTCGAGGTACAGCAGAGCTCCACACCTTAATCTATGGTGTGTAGAAACTCCACCATTGAAAATATATAAGTGATAGTGTGATCATTGGTTTCGGCCCCAAAGAGGGAACCAGAAGAACCAAGATGAAAATACAATAGTATAATGTCCTACTTATAGAAAACTAGTAGCCTAGGGTGTACAGAGATTGAGTAAATGACATAAAAATCCACTTCCGGGCCCACTTGGTGTGTGCTTGGGCTGAGAATTGAAGCATTTTCGTGTAGAGACTCTTCTTGGAGTTAAAGGCCAGCTTTTGTGCCAGTTTGGGCGTTTAACTCCCATTCTTGTGCCAGTTCCGGCGTTTAACGCTGGGAATTCTGAAGGTGACTTTGAACGCCGGTTTGGGCCATCAAATCTCGGGCAAAGTATGGACTTTCATATATTGCTGAAAAGCCTAGGATGTCTACTTTCCAAAGCCATTGAGAGCGCGCCAATTGGGCTTCTGTAGCTCTAGAAAATCTACTTCGAGTGCAGGGAGGTCAGAATCCAACAGCATCTGCAGTCCTTTTTAGTCTCTGAATCAGATTTTTGCTCAGGTCCCTCAATTTCAGCCAGAAAATACCTGAAATCACAGAAAAACACACAAACTCATAGTAAAGTCCAAAAAAGTGAATTTTAACTAAAAACTAATAAAAATATACTAAAAACCAACTAGAACATACTAAAAACATACTCAAAACAATGCCAAAAAGCGTACAAATTATCCGCTCATCAAAACCAAAAAGGGGTTTTAAATCTCAAAAATACGGAACATAAAAGGATAAACAATACAAGAATTGAAATTGAATAAAAAAGATACATTGAAATTGAAATAGAAATAAAAAAGATAGATTAAAATTGAGTACAAAGAGAATCACTCTACTTTCTATCCAATTTCTTGATGCAACAAGAAAGGGACTCCTCAACCTAACTTGTCAACGCCATGATTTGGAAATTGATTCGAAGGGACTCCTCAACCTTCTAACCAATTCTTCGATGCAACAAGAGAGGGACTCCTCAACCTCAATTGTCCACACCATGGTTTCATCACGAAACCAAAAAAAGGTTTAAAACCTCTAAATCATTCTATACCATGACTACAATAGCTAAGGAGGTATTTATAACCTCTTATTAGGTTAAAACAAAGAAAAATCCTAAAGTCCATAAACATAAGGCCCAATCTAGTAATTAAATAAATAAAATCAAAATACATTAAATTAAAATATTCTAAAAATGTAAACTTATATCTTCTAAATAACACTTGAACTCTTCATATCACGAACATTTGAAGCACGTATCATTCTCCTCCTCTTCAAAAAAGATTCGTCCTCGAATCTTGTAGGTGGAAAAAAATAATATATGAAAAGGACAATAATTACAAGGAAGATAATTTTTTTTTGTCTTTTTTCATCTTTTTTGTTTTTTTTTTACTTTATGCTTTTTTTAACAATAATGAAACGCAAACAAAGACAAGAACACAAAGAAAGGTGCGACAGACGCTGGACTCTTTTTTTATGATAAAAAAAGAACAAATATAGATTAATAAGAATTAATCTTATACCTGAGCTCTAATACCAAATGATACGAAAATAAAAGATAAACATAAAGACAAAAATTCAAACTGAATAAAAAGATACATTGAAATTGAAAATGGAAATATAAAGGATTGATTGAAATTGAATACAAAGATAATCACTCTACTTTCTACCCAATTTCTTGATGCAACAAGAAAGGGACTCCTCAACCTAACTTGTCAACGCCATAATTTGGAAATTGAATCGAAGGGACTCCTCAACCTTCTATCCAATTCCCCGATGCAACAAGAGAGGGACTCCTCAACCTCAATTGTCCACACCATGGTTTCATCACGAAACCAAAAAGGGGTTTTGAAACCTCTAAAAATTCTATACTACGACTACAATAGCTAAGGAGGTATTTATATCCTCTTATTAGGTTAAAACAAAGAAAAACCCTAAAGCCCATAAACATAAGGCCCAATCTAGTAACTAAATAAACAAAATCAAAATACATTAAATTAAAATATTCTAAAAATATAAACTAATATCTTCTAAATAATACTTGAACTATTCATATCACGAACATTTAAAGCACGTATCATTCTCCTCCTCTTCAAAAAAGATTCATCCTCGAATCTTGTAGGTGGAATAAAATAGTATATGAAAAGAACAATAATTACAAGGAAGATAATTTATTTCTTTTTCTTTTTTCATATATATTTCTTTTTTTTTCCTTTTTTTTTGCACTTTATGCTTTTTTTATTTTTTTTAAACAATAATGAAATGCAAACGGAAAATAAGAACACAAGAACCTAAAAAAAGATACGACAGACATTGGACTCTTTTTTTTTAATTGATTAAAGAAGAACAGATATAGATTAATAAGAATTAATCTAATACCTGAGCTCTGATACTAAATGATACGGAAATAAAAGGATAAATAAGATAAGAATTGAAATTAAATAAAAAAAAGATATATTGAAATTGAAATAGAAACAAAAATAATAGATTGAAATTGAGTACAAAGAGAATCACTCTACTTCTACCTAATTTCTTGACGCAACAAGAAAGGGACTCCTCAACCTAACTTGTCAACGCCATGATTTGGAAATTGATTCGAAGGGACTCCTCAACCTTCTAACCAATTCCCCGATGCAACAAGAGAGGGACTCCTCAACCTCAATTGTCCACACCATGGTTTCATCACGAAACCAAAAAAAGGTTTAAAACCTCTAAATCATTCTATGCTACGACTACAATAGCTAAGGGGGTATTTATAACCTTTTATTAGGTTAAAACAAAGAAAAACCCTAAAGCCCATAATCATAAGGCCCAATCTAGTAATTAAATAAACAAAATCAAAATACATTAAATTAAAATATTCTAAAAATATAAACTAATATCTTCTAAATAACACTTTAACTCTTCATATCACAAACATTTAAAGTACGTATCAAAAGTCCTCTTCAGAGTGTTGTGTTTTAGCTTCTCTTAGCTTCCTCTTCAGAGTCCTTTCAGGTTCCAGATCAGCTTCAACAAGAATGTTCTTATCCCTGCTCCTGCTCATGTGAAAAAGAAGAGAACAGAAAAGAAGAGGAATCCTCTATGTCACAGTATAGAGATTCCTTTATGTGAGTAGAAGAAAAGAAGAATAGAAGAAGGGGAAGAGAAAAATTCAAACACAGAGAAGGGAGGGGTTCGAATTTTGAGAAGAGAAGTGTTAGTAAATAAAGAAAATAAATAGAAAGAGATGAGAGGGAGAGAATTTCGAAAATTGTTTAAAAATAAAAGAAAAATATTTTTGTTTTATTTTAATTTATAGTTAGTATTCAAATTTATTAAAAGAAATAAAATTAAAAATAAAAACAATTAGTTAATTAAAATGAAGTTTGAAAAAGAGGGAAGTGATTTTAGAAAATTAGAGAGAGAAAAGTAGTTAGGTGGTTTTGAAAAAGATAAGAATTTTAAAATCAAACAAGAAAGTTAAGTAGTTAATTGAAAAAGATTTGAAAATCAATATTGAAAAGATAAGAAGTTAGAAAAGATTTTTGAAATCAAATTTTTGAAAAAGATATTTTTGAAAAAGATTTGATTAAAAAAGATATGATTTGAAAAAGATATGATTAAAAAGATATGATTGAAATTTATTTTAAAAAAGATTTGAAAAAGAAATTTAGAAAGATTTGATTTTTGAAAATTAAAGTTAATGACTTGACTAACAAGAAACTAAAAGATATGATTCTAGAATTTAAAGGTTGAACCTTTCTTAACAAGAAAGTAACAAACTTGAAATTTTTGAATCAATCACATTAATTGTTAGTAAAGTTTTTGAAAAATTGAAATGAAATTAAGAAAAAGATTTTGAAAAATAATTTTTAAAATTTTCGAAAGTTTTAAGAAAAAATGAAAAAGAATTGATTTTTGAAAAAGATTTGAAAAGATAAATTTTTGAAATTGAAATCTTGACTTGACTAACAAGAAACAACTAAATTTTAAAAACTTTTGACTAAGTCAATCCAAAATTTCGAGAATTATGAGGAAAATAAGGGAAAGATATTTTTTTGATTTTTTTTAATCTAATGAGGAAAGAGAAAAACTACAAAATGACTCAACACAAAGAATTTTGGATTAAAATAAATGATGCATGCAAGAACACTATGAATGTCAAGATGAACACCAAGAATACTTTGAAGATTAAGATGAACATCAAGAACTTATTTTTGAAAAATTTTCAAGAAAAGAAAACATACAAGACACCAAACTTAGAAATTTTCAATGCTTAGACACTATGAATGCAAAAATACATATGAAAAACAGCAAAAGACACAAAACAAGAAAATATGAAGATCAAACAAGAAGACTTGTCAAGAACAACTTGAAGATCATGAAGAATGCAATGCATAAAATTTTTCGAAAAATGCACAAATTTTTAAAACATGTAATTGACACCAAACTTAAAAATTGACACTAGACTCAAAACAAGAAACACAAAATATTTTTGATTTTATGATTTTATTAATTTTTTTTGGATTTTTCAAAAATTATTTTTTTAGAAAAATGAAAACAAAGAAAAAAATTTTGAAAGATTTTTGAAAACTTTTTGAAAATAAAATAATGGTTAAAACAAGAAGAAAATTACCTAATCTAAGCAACAAGATAAACCGTCAGTTGTCCAAACTCGAACAATCTCCGGCAACGGCGCCAAAAACTTGGTACACGAAATTGTGATTCTCAACAATGGCGCCAAAGACTTGGTGCTCTAATCGTGATTCTCACACTTTGTCACAACTCCATGCAGCTGACCAGCAAGTGCACTGGGTCGTCCAAGTAATACCTTACGTGAGTAAGGGTCTATCCCACGGAGATTGTCGGCTTGAAGTAAGCTATGGTCATCTTGTAAATCTTAGTCAGGCAGATTCAAATGGTTTTAGAGTTTAGATAATTAAAAGATAGAGATACTTATGTTATTCATTGGTGGGAATTTCAGATAAGTGTATGGAGATGCTTTATTCCTTCTGAATCTCTGCTTTCCTACTGCTCTCATCCAATCAGTCGTACTCCTTTCTATGGCAAGCTGTATGTTAGGTTTCACTGGCGTCAATGGCTACCTCCCGTCCTCTCAGTGAAAATGGTCCTCTACGGTTTCTGTACGGCTAATCAACTGTCGGATTGCTCGTCTCGGATGAAAAATACCATGCACAGATATCATATGGCTAATCAGCTGTTGGTTCTCGATTGTGTAGGAATAGGATCTACTATCCTTTTGCGTCTGTCACCACGCCCTACAGTCGCGAGTTTGAAGCTCGTCACAGTCATCCCTTCCCAGATCCTACTCGGAATACCACAGACAAGGTTTAAACTTTCTGGATCTCAAGAATGCTGCCAATGGATTCTATTTATACTAAACTAGTTACTAGGGTTACAGAAATAAGTCTAATTGCAGAAATCCACTTCCGGGGCACACTTAGTGTGTGCTTGGGCTGAGTATTGAAGCTTTCACGTGTAGAGGTCTTCCTTGGAGTTAAACGCCAGTTTGTAACTTGTTTTTGGCATTTAACTCTGCTTTGCAACTTGTTTCTGGCATTTGACGCTAGAATAGGGCAGGATTCAAGGCGATATATGTGAACCTATCCATCTACCATGTGGATCTTTTAGATATTTTATGGTCCTAATAGATGCATCTTCGAGATGGTCACATGTGTGCTTATTATCTTCTTGCAACCTGACGTTTGCGAGATTACTTGCTCAAATTATTCGATTAAAAGCACAATTTTCAGAAAATCCAATCAAAGCAATTCGTTTTGATAATGCTAGTGAATTTACTTCCCAAGCTTTTGATGCTTATTGTATGGCTAATGGAATAAGTGTTGAATATCCAGTAGCTTATGTTCACACACAAAATGGGTTAGCAGAATCACTTATTAAACGCCTCCAATTAATTGCTAGACCCTTACTTATGAGAACAAATCTCCCAACCTTGGTTTGGGGGCATGCTATTTTATATGCCGCAGCAATTATTCGTTTGAGGCCAACGAGTTACCATCAGTTCTCTCCTATGCAATTAGCTTTTGGCCAGCAGCCAAATGTTTTCCATTTAAGAATATTCGGATGTGCGATATATGTTTCCATTGCACCACCTAATCGCACCAAAATGGGACCCCAAAGAAATATGGGGATATATGTTGGATATGATTCTCCCTTTATAATGAGGTATCTTGAGATACAAACTGGAGAAGTATTTAAAGTCCGGTTTGTGGATTGTTGGTGCACGAAATTGCAATCACACTTTGCAATCCCGCACAACTAACCAGCAAGTGCACTGGGTCGTCCAAGTAATACCTTACGTGAGTAAGGGTCGATCCCACGGAGATTGTCGGCTTGAAGCAAGCTATGGTTATCTTGCAACTCTTAGTCAGGATATCAATAATTATCAGGGTTGATTGTGAAAAGTAAAAGAACATGAAATAAGTACTTGTTTTGCAGTAATGGAGAACAGGTTGAGGTTTTGGAGATGCTCCATCTTCTGAATCTCTGCTTTCCTACTGTCTTCTTCTTCAAGCACGCAAGGCTCCTTCCATGGCAAGCTGTATGCAAGGGTTTCACCGTTGTCAGTGGCTACCTCCCATCCTCTCAGTGGAAATGTTCAACGCACCCTGTCACGGCACGG
>NW_026265064.1:21071-23892 GCF_000817695.3 Arachis duranensis | reverse complement strand
ATCAAATCTCGGGCAAAGTATGAACTATTATACATTGCTGGAAAGCCCAGGATGTCTACTTTCCAACTCCGTTGAGAGCGCGTCAATTGGGCTTCTGTAGCTCCATAAAATCCACTTCGAGTGCAGGGAGGTCAGAATCCAACAGCATCTGTAGTCCTTTTCAGCCTCTAAATCAGATTTTTGCTCAGGACCCTCAATTTCAGCCAGAAAATACCTGAAATCACAGAAAAACACACAAACTCATAGTAAAGTCCATAAAAGTGAATTTTAACCAAAAACTAATAAAAGTATACTAAAAACTAACTAAAATATACTAAAAACATAGCCAAAAAGCGTATAAATTATCCGCTCATCAAGAAGCCTCTGCACGTGTAAAGTTCTAGCTCAGCCCAAGCACACACTCATCACAACACCAAACTTAAATTGTTGCTTGTCCCCAAGCAACTAAAAATCAAAATAGAATAAAAAGAAGAGAATATACTATAGACTCCAAAATATCAAAGGAACTAAGCTCCAATTAGATGAGCGGGACTAGTAGCTTTTTGCTTCTGAATAGTTTTGGCATCTCACTTTTATCCTTTGAAGTTCAGAATGATTGGCCTCTATAGGAACTCAGAACTCAGATAGTGTTATTGTTTCTCCTAGTGAAGAATGATGATTCTTGAACATAGCTACTTTATGAGTCTTGGCCGTGGCCCAAAGCACTCTGTCTTCCGGTATTACCACCGGATACATACATGCCACAGACACATAATTGGATGAACCTTTTCAGATTGTGACTCAGCTTTGCTAGAGTCCCCAATTAGAGGTGTCCAGGATTCTTAAGCACACTCTTTTTGCCTTGGATCACAACTTTATTTTTTTCTTTTCTTTTTCTCTTTCTTTTCTTTTCGTTTTTTTTCTCTTTTTTTTTGTATTCACTGCTTTTTCTTGCTTCAAGAATAACTTTGATGATTTTTCAGATCCTTAATAACAGTTCTCCTTTTCCATCATTCTTTCAAGAGCCAACAATTTTAACATTCTTAAAACAACAAATTCAAAAGACATATGCACTGTTTAAGCATACATTCAGAAAACAAAAGTATTGCCACCACATCAAAATAATTAAACTGTTATAAAATTCAAAATTCATGCAATTCTTCCTTTTTCAATTAAGCACATTTTTATTCAAGAAAGGTGATGGATTCATAGGACATTCATAACTTTAAGGCATAGACACTAAGACACTAATGATCATAAGACACAAACATAGATAAACATAAGCATAAATTTTCGAAAAACAGGAAAATGAAGGACAAGGAGATTAAAGAACGGGTCCACCTTAGTGATGGCGGCTTGTTCTTCCTCTTGAAGATCTTATGGAGTGCTTGAGCTCCTCAATGTTTCTTCCTTGCCTTTGTTGCTCCTCTCTCATGATTCTATGATCTTCTTTAATTTCATGGAGGAGGATGGAATGTTCTTGGTGCTCCACCCTTAGTTGTCCCATGTTGGAACTCAATTCTCCTAGGGAGGTGTTGATTTGCTCCCAATAGCTTTGTGGAGAAAAGTGCATCCCTTGAGATGAATCTCTCCATCTCCCATGGCTCGGAGGTGGAAGCTTTTGTCTTCCTTTCCTCTTTCTAGAGGTTTTCTCTGGTCTGAGGTGCCATAAATGGTTATGGAGAAACAAAAAGCAACGCTTTTACCACACCAAACTTAGAAGGTTTGCTCGTCCTCGAGCAAAAGAAGAAAGAAGAGAGAGAATGGTGGGGTAGATGGGGATCCTGTGGGGTCCACAGATCCTGAGGTGTCAAGGATAATTCATCCCTGTACCAAGTGGCGAGCAAAAATGCTCCTTCTGCCAATCCTGGCGTTAAACGCTGGGTTGGTGCCCATTTCTGGTGTTTAACGCCAGCTTCTTGCCCATTTCTAGCGTTAAACGCCAGTCTGGTGCCCCTTTCTGGCGTTAAACGCCCAGAATGGTGCCAGACTGGGCGTTAAACGCCCATTTGCTGCCTTCACTGGCGTTTAAATGCCACAAGGTTTTCCTCCAGGGTGTGCTATTTTTCTTCCTGTTTTTCATTCTGTTTCTACTTTTTCAATTGAATTTGTGACTTCCTAGGATCATCAACCTATAGAAAACATAAAATAACAAAGGAAAATAATAAATATAACATTGGGTTGCCTCCCAACAAGCGCTTCTTTAATGTCAGTAGCTTGACTGTGGGCTCTCATGGAGCCTCACAGATGTTCAGAGCAATGTTGGAACCTCCCAACACCAAACTTAGAGTTTGAATGTGGGGGTTCAACACCAAACTTAGAAGTTGGTGGTGGCCTCCCAACACCAAACTTAGAGTTTGACTGTGGGGGCTCTGTTTGACTATGTTTTGAGAGAAGCTCTTCATTCTTCCTCTCCATGGTTACAGAAGGAGAACCTTGAGTCTTATAGTTTGCACTGTCTGCAAGCCACGGAGCTTCCTGAATAGCAAACAATTGCTCATCTGGAAAGGTTTCAGAGATCTCAGTAGGAAGGAGGGATGCTCATGCTACTGGTTCTATCATTGACAGGTGATCAGCTACTTGATTCTCTGTCCCTTTTCTGTCTCTTATTTCTATATCAAACTCTTGCAGAAGCAACTCCCATCTTATGAGCCTGGGTTTTGAATCCTGCTTTGTGAGTAGATATTTAAGAGCAACATGGTCAGTCTACACTATCACTTTTGTTCCTACTAAATAAGATCTGAACTTGTCAATGGCATAAACCAGTGCAAGTAACTCCTTTTCTGTGGTTGTGTAGTTCTTCTGTGCATCATTTAGAATACGGCTGCCATAATAAATGACA
>NW_026265064.1:20212-20986 GCF_000817695.3 Arachis duranensis | reverse complement strand
TCACTGGCATCACACATTAGTTCAAATGGTAATGTCCAGTCTGGTGCAGAGATGACTGGTGCTGTGACCAGCTTAGCTTTCAGGGTCTCAAACGCCTGCAGACACTGTGTGTCAAACACAAATGGTGTGTCAGCAGCTAACAGGTTACTCAGAGGTTTTGCAATTTTTGAAAAATCTTTTATAAACCTTCTGTAGAATCCTGCATGCCCTAGAAAGCTTCTGATTGCCTTAACATTGGCAGGTGGTGGTAATTTTTCAATTACCTCTACCTTTGCCTTATCCACCTCTATTCTATTGCTTGAAATTTTGTGCCCAAGGACAATTCCTTCAGTCACCATAAAGTGACATTTTTCCCAGTTTAAAACCAGGTTAGTCTCTTGGCATCTTTTCAGAACAAGTGCTAGATGGTTAAGGCAGGAGCTGAATGAGTCTCCAAATACTGAAAAGTCATCCATAAAGACTTCCAGAAATTTCTTTACCATATCTGAGAAGATAGAGAGCATGCACCTCTGAAAGGTTGTAGGTGCATTGCACAGACCAAAAGGCATCCTTCTGTAGGCAAATACTCCAGAAGGACATGTAAATGCTGTTTTCTCTTGGTCCTGAGGATCTACTGCAATTTGGTTGTAACCTGAATAGCCATCTAAAAAGCAGTAATATTCATGACCTGCCCGTCTCTCTAGCATTTGGTCTATGAATGGTAAAGGAAAATGATCCTTCCTGGTGGCTGTATTGAGCCTTCTGTAGTCAATACACATACGCCACCCTGTAACA
>NW_026265064.1:19775-20085 GCF_000817695.3 Arachis duranensis | reverse complement strand
TTTAAAGATGTCATCTAGCTCTGATTCAAGACTTTCAGTCATATTGACCTCCTCCACCAAAGAGTCAATAATATCAGTGCTTATGCAGTCATTTGATGTGTCTGGATGCTGCATAGCTTTGACAACATTCAACTTGAACTCATCCTCATTGACTCTCAGGGTTAATTTCCCTTTTTGGACATCAATGAGGGTCCGTCCAGTTGCTAGGAAAGGTCTTCCTAGAATGAGAGTTGCACTCTTGTGCTCCTCCATTTCCAGCACTACAAAGTCAGTTGGAAAGGCAAATGGCCCAACCTTGACAATCATGTCA
>NW_026265064.1:18583-19555 GCF_000817695.3 Arachis duranensis | reverse complement strand
CTGGATCTTGAAGCTTTTCTGGTAAGCTTTTCAGAATGACTGCACTGCATTCTTCAGTGAGAAATACTTTTTCAGTTTCTCAACAATCCTTCTTATGACTTAAGATCTCTTTCATGAACTTAGCATAAGAAGGTATTTGCTCAAGTGCCTCTGCAAACAGAATCTTTATTTTAAGAGTCCTTAGGTAGTCTGCAAAGCGGGCAAATTGTTTGTCCTGTTCCGCTTGGCAGAGTTTCTGAGGATAAGGCATCTTGGCTTTATATTCTTCAACCTTAGTTGCTGCAGGTTTATTGCTTGGCGGAGTTTCTGAGGATAAGGCATCTTGGTTTTATATTCTTCAACCTTAGTTGCTGCAGGTTTATTCCTTACAGAAGTGGTTGAAGAAGCCTTTTTAGAGGGATTACTGTCAGCACTCTCAGGTGTCTGATCCTCCCTTGGCGTCTGAACGCCAGGGTTGGGTGGAAAATGGGCGTTTAACGCCAACTTTTCCCCCTTTTCTGGCGTTTGAATGCCAGAACTGGGCAGGGAATGGGCGTTTAACGCCAACTTTCCCCCCTTTTCTGGCGTTTGAACGCCAAGAGTATTCCTCTCTGGGCTCTTACTGTCCTCAGAGGGATTTTGGATAGTGGTTTGGCTATCCTCTGTCAATTGTTCCTTTATTGGCTTTTTGCTACTTTGAGCAGTGTTATTCAATGTCTTCTCACTCCTCAGTTGAACTGCTTGGCATTCTTTTGTTATCTGTTTAGATATCTGTTGTTTTGCTTGATTCAACTGCAGTTCTATGTTCCTGTTAGCAATTTTAGTTTCATGGAGCATCTCTTTAAATTCTGCTAACTGTTTTGTCATCAGGAGCATTTGTTGATTAAGCTCAATCATCTGTTCTTGAGGATTAGGATCAGTGACTACTGCCATAGCTTCCTCTTTTGTAGAGAACTCAGTGCTAGAGTACAAATATTGATTTCTAGCAACAGT
>NW_026265064.1:18060-18503 GCF_000817695.3 Arachis duranensis | reverse complement strand
CCACCAGCTGAGTGGTCTAGAGACATCTGAGCTTTTTCTGTAAGCCCATAGTAGAAGATGTCTAACTGTACCCACTCTGAAAATATTTCAGAGGGCCATTTTCTTAGCATACCTCTATACCTCTCCCAGGCATTATAAAGGGATTCATTATCCTCTTGTTTAAAGCCTTGGATGTCCAGCCTTAGCTGTGTCATCCTTTTTGGAGGGTAAAATTAATTCAGGAATTTGTCTGATAACTGTTTCCATGTCTTTATGCTTGCTGTAGGTTGGTTATTTAACCATCTCTTAGCTTGATCTTTTACAGCAAATGGAAACAGTAATAATCTGTAGACATCCTGATCCACCTCTTTATCACGTACTGTGTCAGCAAGTTGTAAGAATTGTGCCAGAAACTCAGTAGGTTCTTCCTGTGGAACACCGGAATACTGGCAATTTTGCTGCAC
>NW_026265064.1:17781-17927 GCF_000817695.3 Arachis duranensis | reverse complement strand
GCATATGACCCCAAAGTCCTTCTGGACTGCTCAATTCCACTTAGGTCCATGATGGAGAAAGGGAAATGATATGGATTGCAAGTAGATTATTTTTTTTTTTTTATGACCGAAAATAATAAAATAAAACAAAAGGAAAATAAAATAAA
>NW_026265064.1:17232-17678 GCF_000817695.3 Arachis duranensis | reverse complement strand
ATCAATTAGTTAATTAAAAATATTTTGGAATTAGCAATTAAAAAGATATGATTGAAAATTATTTTGAAAAAGATTTGATTTTTTTTTTTTGAAATGAGGAAAGAGAAAAACAACAGAATGACACCAAACTTAAAATTTTTAGAAAATCAAACACTAATTTTTGAAAACCTAAAGGAAAACACAAGGAAGACACCAAACCTAGAATTTTCAAAGATCAAGAAAGGACTAAGAACATGCAAATTCGAAAAATTAAAAGAAGACAAAAGCATGCAATTGACACCAAACTTAAAATATGAAACTAGACTCAACTAAAAGACTCTAAACCAACAAAAATAAAACAGTCCTAATCTAAGCAACAAGATAAGCCGTCAGTTGTCCAAACTCGAACAATCCCCGGCAACGGCGCCAAAAACTTGGTGCACGAAATTGCAATCACATTTTGCAAT
>NW_026265064.1:13085-16921 GCF_000817695.3 Arachis duranensis | reverse complement strand
GAACAAGTGATATCTTAGAATGGAAGCAAGCATGATTGAATGAAAAACAGTAGTAATTGCATTAATCCATCAAGACACAGCAGAGCTCCTCACCCCCAACCATGGGGTTTAGAGACTCATGCCGTAGGAAGTACACAAAGAAACGTGTAAAGTGTCATGAGGTACAGATACAATGTCAAAAGATCCTATTAATAGTGAACTAGTAACCTAGGGTATACAGAAATGAGTAAATGACGTAAAAATCCACTTCTGGGTCCACTTAGTGTGTGCTTGGGCTGAGCATTGAAGCTTTCATGTGTAGAGACTTTTTCTGGAGTTAAACGCCAGCTTTCATGCCAGTTTGGACGTTTAACTCCAATTTTTATTCCAGTTCCAGCGTTAAACGCTGGGAATTCTGAGGCTGATTTGCAACGCCGGTTTGGGCCATCAAATCTCGGGCAAAGTATAGACTATTATACATTGCTGGAAAGCCCAGGATGTCTACTTTCCAACGCCATTGAGAGCGCGTCAATTGGGCTTCTGTAGCTCCATAAAATCCACTTCGAGTGCAGGGAGGTCAGAATCCAACAGCATCTGCAGTCCTTTTCAGCCTCTAAATCAGATTTTTGCTCAGGACCCTCAATTTCAGCCAGAAAATACCTGAAATCACAGAAAAACACACAAACTCATAGTAAAGTCCAGAAAAGTGAATTTTAACCAAAAACTAATAAAAGTATACTAAAAACTAACTAAAATATACTAAAAACATAGTGAAAACAATGCCAAAAAGCGTATAAATCATCCGCTCATCAATTGTCATTTTGATGAATCAAAATTTCCAACATTAGGGGGAGAGAATAAGCTTCCCGAAAAGGGACTTAATTGGAATGCATCATCGTTGATGCATTTAGATCCTCGATCAGGGCAATGTGAACTAGATGTTCAAAAGATTATACATTTGCAAAGAATAGCAAGTGAATTGCCTGATACATTTTCCGATACAAAGAGCATAACCAAATCTTATATACCAGCGGAAAATGCCCCAATTCGAATTGATGTCCCTGTTAGAAAAATTGCCACCAAAGCAAATATACGCCAGAAGCGTGGCAGGCCTGTCGGTTCAAAGACAAAAATCATCGAAAGAGAAAAGAGGTGAATACTATTCCTGTTGAAAAAGACATAGTAGAGACACCTGTAGTTGTCCAAAATTCTGATATGATTTTAACGCCAGAAGACGTTCAGGTACCTGAAAATTGTGAAAATGACGAGATCTCGATAAATTATGTCTTTACAGGAAAGCAATGAGACCGAAATAAGACAATTGTCAATGAAATATTTGCATATAATGTGGCATTAAATATCATGCATGAAAATAAGGATCTTGAGCCAAGATCAGTCGAAGAATGTTGACAAAGAAATGATTGGCCAAAATGGGAAGAAGCCATGAAGGCTCAATTAGACTCACTTGCAAAACGTGAAGTCTTTGGACCTGTAGTTCGTACACCTGCAGATGTAAAACCTGTTGGATACCGATGGTATTTATGAGAAAACAAAATGAGAAAAATGAAGTTGTGCGCTACAAAGCCCGACTTGTGGCACAAGGATTTTCACAAAGGCCCGGTATAGATTATGAAGAAACGTATTCCCCTGTAGTGGATGCGATAACATTGCGTTATTTGGTTAGTTTATCTGCATATCATAAACTACATATGCATTTAATGGATGTGGTAACAGCCTATTTATACGGCTCATTAGATCAGGATATCTATATGGAAGTCCCTGAAGGACTAAAGATATTTAAACCATCCAATGAATATTCGCAAGGGTTATACTCAGTCAAATTGCAAAGATCTTTATATGGTCTGAAGCAATCTGGACGAATGTGGTATAATCGTCTTACTGAGTATCTGGCCAAAAATGGATTCAAGAATGATGATATCTGTCTATGTGTTTTCATAAAGAAATCTGCATCTGGATTCATTATAATTGCTGTATACGTTGATGATTTAAATATCATTGGGACTCCTGAAGAGATTCCAACAATTATAAAAACTCTAAAAGAAGAGTTTGAGATGAAAGATCTTGGAAAGACTAAATTTTATCTCCGCCTGCAGATCGAGCATAAAAAGATAGGATCTTTATTCATCAAACAACATACACAGAAAAGATCTTAAAGAGATTTTATATGGATAAGTCACATCCATTAAGTACCCCAATGATTGTAAGATCTTTAGATGTGGAAAAAGATCAATTCCGTCCTAAAGAAGAGAATGAAGATATCCTTGGTCCTGAAGTACCATATCTTAGTGCCATTGGAGCGCTAATGTATCTTGCTAATAATACGCGACCTGACATATCATTCGCGGTGAATTTACTAGCAAGATATAGTTCCTCTCCAACCAGAAGACATTGGAGTGGAATCAAACAAATTTTTTGATATCTTCATAGAACGGTTGATAATGGATTGGTTTATCCCTATGGATCCAAGTCACAACTAGTTGGCTATGCAGATGCCAGATACTTGTCTGATCCACATAAAGGGAGATCTCAAATAGGATACCTATTCACATATGGTGGTACAGCTATATCATGGAGGTCCACGAAATAGATGATAGCAGCAACCTCCTCTAATCATGCTGAAATACTGGCGATTCATGAAGCTAGTCGCGAGTGTTTTGGCTGAAGAGTCTGATTCAATATATTCTGTCATCATGTGGACTGATTGATCATAAGATAGCTCCAACTGTCCTGTTTGAAGATAATACAGCATGCATTGCTCAACTTAAGGGTGGATACATCAAAGGTGATAGAACAAAGCATATTTCTCCCAAATTCTTCTTCACTCATGATCTTCAAAATAAAGGAACAATTGATATCCAACAGATCCGTTCAAGTGACAATCTGGCAGATTTATTCACAAAGTCACTCCCAAAATCCTCCTTTGAAAGATTGGTACATGAGATTGGGATGCACCGATTTCAAGACATTAAATGATGTCGGCAAGAGGGGGAGACTATACCCTTTTTCCCTTGGTCATGTTTTTTCCCATTGGATTTTTTCTTGTCAAGGTTTTTGGTGCGCGAAATTGTGAACAATACTTTTCACAACTCTCATAATCCCCAGTCATGAACCCCAAAAACTTGGTGTTCAATACCATGGCATTACCACAACTTCGCACAACTAACCAGCAAGTGCACTGGGTCGTCCAAGTAATAAACCTTACGCGAGTAAGGGTCGATACAACGGAGATTGTTGGTATGAAGCAAGCTATGGTCATCTTGTAAATCTCAGTCAGGCAAACTCAAATGGATATGGTGATGAACGCATAAACATAAAAGATAAAGATAGAGATACTTATGTATTTCATTGGTAGGAACTTCAGATAAGCGCATGAAGATGCCTTCCCTTCCGTCTCTCTGCTTTCCTACTGTCTTCATCCAATCCTTCTTACTCCTTTCCATGGCAAGCTTAAGCAAGGGTTTCACCGTTGTCAGTGGCTACCTCCCATCCTCTCAGTGAAAATGTTCCTATGCTCTGTCACAGCATGGCTAATCATCTGTCGGTTCTCGGTCAGGCCGGAATAGAATCCAGTGATTCTTTTGCGTCTGTCACTAACGCCCCGCCCTCAGGAGTTTGAAGCACGTCACAGTCATTCAATCATTGAATCCTACTCAGAATACCACAGACAAGGTTAGACCTTCCGGATTCTCTTGAATGCCGCCATCAGTTCTAGCCTATACCACGAAGACTCTGATCTCACGGAATGGTTGGCTCGGTTGTCAGGCGAGCACTCAGTTGTCAGGCGATCAACCATGCATCGTGTAATCAGGAATCCAAGAGATATTCACCCAATCGAA
>NW_026265064.1:12541-12892 GCF_000817695.3 Arachis duranensis | reverse complement strand
CGGGCCCACTTGGTGTGTGCTTGGGCTGAGCAATGAAGAATTTTCGTGTAGAGACTCCTCTTGGAGTTAAACGCCAGCTTTAGTGCCAGTTTGGGCGTTTAACTCCCATTTGGGTGCCAGTTCCGGCGTTTAACGCTGGAATTCCTGAGGGTGACTTTGAACGCCGGTTTGGGCCATCAAATCTTGGGCAAAGTATGGACTATCATATATTTCTGGAAATCCCAGGATGTCTACTTTCCAACGCCGTTGAGAGCGCACCAATTGGGCGTCTGTAGCTCCAGAAAATCCACTTCGAGTACAGGGAGGTCAGAATCCAACAGCATCTGCAGTCCTTTTTGGTCTCTGAATCAG
>NW_026265064.1:9361-12282 GCF_000817695.3 Arachis duranensis | reverse complement strand
CTCATCACAACACCAAACTTAAATTGTTGCTTGTCCTCAAGCAACTGAAAATCAAATAAGATAAAAAGAAGAGAATATGCAATCAATTCCAAAAACATCTATGAGGATCAGTATTAATTAGATGAGCGGGGCTTTTAGCTTTTTGCCTCTGAATAGTTTTGGCATCTCACTCTATCCTTTGAAATTCAGAATGATAGGCTTCCTTAGGAACTTAGAATCCAGATAGTGTTATTGATTCTCCTAGCAAAGTATGATGATTCTTGAACCCAGCTACTTATTGAGTCTTGGCTGTGGCCCAAAGCACTCTGTCTTCCAGTATTACCACCGGATACATACATGCCACAGACACATAGTTGGGTGAACGTTTTCAGATTGTGACTCAGCTTTGCTAGAATCCCCAACTAGAGGTGTCCAGGGTTCTTAAGCACACTCTTTTTGCCTTGGATCACAACTTTATTTCTTTCTTTTCTCTCTTTTTTTTCGTTTTCTTTTCTTTTTCTCTTTTTTTTTCGATTTTTTTTTTGAATAGAAATGCTTTTTCTTGCTTCATTTTTATGATTTTTCAGATCCTCAGTAACATGTCTCCTTTTTCATCATTCTTTCAAGAGCCAACATTCATGAACCACAAATTCAAAAGACATATGCACTGTTTAAGCATACATTCAGAAAACAAAAGTATTGCCACCACATCAAAATAATTAAACTGTTATAAAATTCAAAATTCATGCAATTCTTTTCTTTTTCAATTAAGAACATTTTTCATTCAGGAAAGGTGATGGATTCATAGGACATTCATAACTTTAAGGCATAGACACTAAGACACTAATGATCACAAGACACAAACATGGATAAACATAAGCACTAAAATTTGAAAAACAGAAGAATAAAGAACAAGGAAATCAAAGAACGGGTCCACCTTAGTGATGGCGGCTCTTTCTTCCTCTTGAAGATCCTATGGAGTGCTTGAGCTCCTCAATATCTCTTCCTTGTCTTTGTTGCTCCTCCCTCATGATTCTTTGGTCTTCTCTAATTTCATGGAGGATGATGGAGTGTTCTTGATGTTCCATCCTTAGTTGTCCCATGTTGGAACTCAATTCTCCTAGGAAGGTGTTTAGTTGCTCCCAATAGTTTTGTGGAGGAAAGTGCATCCCTTGAGGAATCTCAGTGGTGATCCATGCATTGGCATAGAACTCTTGAACCATCAAGATTCCGACTTGTTGAATGGGGTTGGTAAGAACTTCCCAACCTCTTCTTCGGATCTCATGTCGGATCTCCGGATATTCACTCTTTTTGAGTGAAAAAGGGACCTCAGGGATCACCTTCTTCAAGGCCACAACTTCATAGAAGTGGTCTTGATGCACCCTTTAGATGAATCTCTCCATCTCCCATGACTCGGAGGTAGAAGCTTTTGCCTTCCCTTTCCTCTTTCTAGAGGTTTCTCCGGCCTTGGATGCCATAAATGGTTATGGAAAAACAAAAAGCAATGCTTTTTCCACACCAAACTTAAAAGATTTGCTCGTCCTCGAGCAAAAGAAGAAAGAAGAGAGTAAAAGAAGAAGAAATGAAGGGAAAAGGGAATGGCTTGTGTTCGACCAAAAGGGGGAGAAGTGGTGTTTAGGTTGTGTGAAAATGAAGGAGTGAAGAAGGGTTTATATAGGAGTGGGGGGAGTCATGGTTCGGTCATGTATGGGTGGGTTTGGGAGGGAAAGTGGTTTGAATTTGAATGGTGAGGTAAGTGGGGTTTTATGAAGGATGGATGTGAGTGGTGAAGAGAAGGATGGGATTTGATAGGTGAAGGGCTTTTGGGGAAGAGGTGTTGAGGTGATTGGTGAATGGGTGAAGAAGAGAGAGAGAGTGGTGGGGTAGGTGGGGATCCTGTGGGGTCCACAGATCCTGAGGTGTCAAGGAAAAGTCATCCCTGCACCAAATGGCAAGCAAAATTGCGTTTTTGGCCATTTCTGGCGTTAAACGCCGGGCTGGTGCCCATTTCTGGCGTTTAACGCCAGGTTCTTGCCCTTCTCTGGCGTTTAACGCCAGTCTGGTGCCCCTTTCTGGCGTTAAACGCCCGGAATGGTGCCAGACTGGGCGTTAAACGCCCAACAGCTAGCCTCACTGGCGTTTAAACGCTAGTAGGTGCGTCCTCCAGGGTGTGCTATTTTTCTTCCTGTTTTTCATTCTGTTTTTGCTTTTTTATTGATTTTGTGACTTCTCATGATCATCAACCTACAAAAAAAATATAAAATAACAAAAGAAAAAAATATATAATAGAACATTGGGTTGCCTCCCAACAAGCGCTTCTTTAATGTCAGTAGCTTGACAGAGGACTCTTCATGGAGCCTCACTGGTGCTCAGAGCCATGTTGGAACCTCCCAACACCAAACTTAGAGTTTGAATGTGGGGGTTCAACACCAAACTTAGAGCTTGGTTGTGGCCTCCCAACACCAAACTTAGAGTTTGACTGTGGGGGCTCTGTTTGGCTCTGTTTTGAGAGGAGCTCTTCATGCTTCCTCTCCATAGTGATAGAGGGATATCCTTAGGCCTTAAACACCAAGGATTCTTCATTCACTTGAATGATCAACTCTCCTCTATCAACATCAATCACAGCCTTTGCTGTGGCTAGGAAGGGTCTGCCAAGAATGATGGATTCATCCATGCACTTCCCAGTCTCTAGGACTATGAAATCAGTAGGGATGTAATGGTCTTCAACCTTCACCAGAACATCCGCTACAAGTCCATAGGCTTGTTTTCTTGAGTTGTCTGCCATCTCTAGTGAGATTTTTGCAGCTGGCACCTCAAAGATCCCTAGCTTCTCCATTACAGAGAGAGGCATGAGGTTTACACTTGACCCTAAGTCACACAAGGCCTTCTTGAAGGTCATGGTGCCTATGGCACAAGGTATTGAAAACTTCCCAGGATCCTGC
>NW_026265064.1:8082-9111 GCF_000817695.3 Arachis duranensis | reverse complement strand
GGAGGGAGTTCAGTGATTTTCTTGCTCAGCTGACCCACTTGTCCTTCCAAGTTTCTAATGGAGGACCTTGTTTCAGTCATGAAACTTTGAGTGGTTTTGATTAGATCAGAGACAATGGTTGCTAAGTCAGAGGTATTCTGCTTAGAACTCTCTGTCTGTTGCTGAGAAGATGATGGAAAAGGCTTGCTATTGATAAAACCTGTTTCTTCCACCATTATTGTTATTGAAACCTTGTTGAGGTCTCTGTTGATCCTTCCATGAAAGATTTGGATGATCCCTCCATGAGGGATTATAGGTGTTTCCATAGGGTTCTCCCATGTAATTCACCTCTTCCATTGAAGGGTTCTCAGGATCATAAGCTTCTTCCTCGGATGAAGCTTCCTTAGTACTGCTTGGTGCATTTTGCATTCCAGACAGACTTTGAGAAATCATATTTACTTGTTGAGTCAATATTGTGTTCTGAGCAAAAATGGCATTCAGAGTGTCAATCTCAAGAACTCCTTTCTTATGGCATTTAGAGTGTCAATCTCAAGAACTCCTTTCTTCTGACTAGTCCCATTGTTCACAGGATTTCTTTCAGAAGTGTAAATGAATTGGTTATTTGCAACCATTTCAATTAGTTCTTGAGCTTCTGCAGGCGTCTTCTTCAGATGAAGATATCCTCCAGCAGAGCTATCCAAAGACATCTTGGATAGTTCAGAGAGACCATCATAGAAAATACCTATGATGCTCCACTCAGAAAGCATGTCAGAGGGACACTTCCTGATTAATTGTTTGTATCTTTCCCAAGCTTCATAGAGGGATTCTCCGTCCTTCTGTTTGAAGGTTTGGACTTCCACTCTAAGCTTACTCAATTTTTGAGGAGGAAAGAACTTTGCCAAGAAGGCGTTGACTAGCTTTTCCCAAGAGTCCAGGCTCTCTTTAGGTTGAGAATCCAACCATGTTCTAGCTCTGTCTCTTACAGCAAAAGGGAATAGCATAAGTCTGTAGACCTCAGGGTCAACCCCATTAGTCTTGACAGTGTTACAG
>NW_026265064.1:6099-7896 GCF_000817695.3 Arachis duranensis | reverse complement strand
AGCACCTTCCTTGCATTGTTGGCATTGTTGTTGTTTTCGGCTGCCATGTGTTCTTCTTCTTTGAAGAATTCGGTTAGGTCCTCTACAGAGAGTTGTGCTTTGGCTTCTCTTAGCTTTCTCTTCAAGGTCCTTTCAGGTTCAGGATCAGCCTCAACAAGAATGCTTTTGTCTTTGCTCCTGTTCATAAGAAAGAGAAGGGAACAAGAAAATGTGGAATCCTCTATGTCACAGTATAGAGATTCCTTTAGGTGTGAGAGGAAAAGAAGAGTAGAAGACAGAAGTAGAAAATTTGAACTTATTAGAGAAGATGGAGTTCGAATTTTGCATTAAGGAATAGTGTTAGTCCATAAATAGAAGGATGTGAGAAGGAGGGAAGTAATTTTCGAAAATTAAGTAAAAGATTTTGAAAACATTTTTGAAAACACTACTTGATTTTCGAAAATGAAAGTGGAAAAGAAATCAAGTAATTTTTGAAAAAAAGATTTTGAAATTAGAAATCAAAAGAGATTTGATTGAAAACTATTTTGAAAAAGAGGTGGTTAAGAAGATATGATTAATTTTAAAAGATGTGATTGAGAAGATATGATTTGAAAAACATTTTAAAAAGATTTGATTTTGAAAATTAAAAACTTGGCTAACAAGAAAAGATATGATTCAAACATTAAACCTTTCTCAACAGAAAAGGCAACATACTTGATTTGTTTGAATCAAATCATTAATTGATAGCAAGTATCTTTGAAAATGGAAAGAAATTGATTTTGAAAAAGATTTGATTGAAAAATTATGATTTGAAAAAGATTTGATTTTGAAAAGATTTTGAAAACTTGAAAAAAAATGATTTGAAAACAAAATCTTCCCCCTTGTGCCATCCTGGCGTTAAAGGCCCAGAATGGTGCACATTCTGGCGTTTAACGCCCAAAACTATACCTTTTTGGGCGTTAAACACCCAACCAGGTACCCTGGCTGGCGTTTAAACGCCAGTCTGTCCTTCTTCACTGGGCGTTTTGAACGCCCAGCTTTTTCTGTGCAATTCCTCTGCTGTATGTTCTGAATCTTCAATTCTCTGTATTATCGACTTGAGAAGACACAAATTAAAAATATTTTTGGATTTTTAATAATAAGGAAAAATCAAAATGCAACAAGAATCAAATAACAATGCATGCAAGACACCAAACTTAGCAGTTTGCATACTACTGACACTAATGAGAATGCATATGAGACACATAAACACTCAAGTCAAGAGGATTCAAAGATCAGAGTAAGAAATCATCAAAAATCACTTGAAGATCCTTAAGACACATGAATGAATGCATGCATTTGACACCAAACTTAAGATGAGACACTAGACTCAAACAAGAAACATGAAATATTTTTGGTTTTTATGATTTTGTAAATTTTTTTTTTGTGTTTTTTGAAAATTAAATGGAAAAAGATATCAAAATTCTTGATGAGAATTCCAGGAATCAGTGCAATGCTAGTCTAAGACTCCGGTCCAGGAATTAGACATGGCTTCACAGCCAGCCAAGCTTTCAAAGAAAGCTTCGGTCCAAAACACTAGACATGGCCAAAGGCCAGCCAAGCCTTAGCAATTCACTGCTCTAAAAGCAAGATTGATGAAAATCAACAAGCTCTTGTGATGATAAGTTGAAACCTCGGTCCAATGAAATTAGACATGGCTTCTCAGCCAGCCAGACTTCAACAAATCATCATGAAACTCTAGAATTCATCTTCAAGAATTTCGAAAAAAAAAATACCTAATCTAAGCAACAAGATGAACCGTCAGTTGTCCAAACTCAA
>NW_026265064.1:0-5104 GCF_000817695.3 Arachis duranensis | reverse complement strand
GTGCCAGTTCCGGCGTTTAACGCTGGGATTTCTGAGGGTGACTTTGAACGCCGGTTTGGGCCATCAAATCTTGGGCAAAGTATGAACTATCATATATTGCTGGAAAGCCCAGGATGTCTACTTTCCAACGCCGTTGAGAGCGCGCCAATTGGGCTTCTGTAGCTCCAGAAAATCCACTTCGAGTGCAGAGAGGTCAGAATCCAACAACATCTGCAGTCCTTTTTGGTCTCTGAATCAGATTTTTGCTCAGGTCCCTCAATTTCAGCCAGAAAATACCTGAAATCACAGAAAAATACACAAACTCATAGTAAAGTCCAGAAAAGTGAATTTTAACTAAAAACTAATAAAAATATACTAAAAACTAACTAGATCATACTAAAAACATACTAAAAACAATGCCAAAAAGCGTACAAATTATCCGCTCATCAGTTTTTAATGAGGCAGTCCCCATCACAACGGATATTGTACTCTTTTTCCTTCACTAAGGTTTTTTCCCATTGGATTTTTCTTTAGTAAGGTTTTAACGAGGCAATAATCCTAAGTGGTCATCCAAGGGGGAGTATTGTGATAAAGATGGATGACCACATATATCTTAGATGACTATCTTTCTTAATGCTGAAGGAATTTTTTTCAAGACAAAATCCAATTAAATAAGAGTTGAAAATGAAGTGCTCGTACATGTATAAATAGAGATAGTATGGCATGTGTATTGGACACACTCAGCAATAAAAAGCAAATACTTCCTCCCTTTCTCTTTCTTAAAGCATTTATTTATTTTCTTTCTTCATACACTACTAATATAATATTAATATATTATCTTTATAGTAGTATAATAGTGTTAGTAAATACTAATAATAGTATTTTCTATTTATATTTTTATTTTATTACTTTTTCCTTATTTATTTTATAACAAATTTATACTTTTGATGTTTTAGATGCATCATCAAAACTTATCAAATCAAAATTATCCTCCAAACATACAACCTAAAAAAAATAAAAACACATTATCCAATGATATGCGTTGAAATTGAATAATTTGCTAAAATTTGAATTCCAAATTTCTGCTCATTAATTCATTCTTGTATTTTTTCTTGAATCTCAAAATTAATTTCTCATCTTGGGACATCCTATTCACATGATATGTACACGGTTGATAAGAATTAATATTTTAAACTTTGACATTCACCTTAAAAAGCATGACTTTGTCTCTAAATACGTATATATCTTCAGAAAAAATACATGCACTCAACCCCTATAATAAAATAGAACAACTATTTTAATCATTATAGTCATATGAATTATAATATTTGACCATTCTTGAATTTAATTTAAATATAACCCTTTTAAATATAGAATGACGCATTTTCTTATAATTCTTTTTTAACAAGTTTTGAGTCTCATGCTAAAACATTATAAAAGAGACAGCATCAGTCTCATCAACAACTATAAGATGTATTTTGTACTTACAAAAATGTATAAATAGGTTAAGAAAATTCAATATTACGCCTTACTAATCATATCATATTTTAAATATTAGAAATCTTTTGAATGACTACTCCACAACCTTTACATTTGTATTTTTTTTTCAATATCCTTTAAGAATCTAGTACATAACCGATCCTTACAATGACAGTGCCACCAACCATATTCGATCTAAACCTCCTTTATTGTTCCAATTGTAACATAAAATCTATTCTAAAATACATAAAAAAATTTATGTTATTCAAAGAAACTTCTCAAAAAAATGTGAAATTTCATTGTCAACAAAACAATATAGTATAAACTTATTGAATATTTTTTATGTCAGTAATTACTTTATACTCAGTTTTTTTTAAAAAATCTTCTTCTAATGAGTATGTTTAGGGACGTAATAGTGGAGTGAGGACTTTATTTAAAGTTACATCTCCTTAAAAAAGTCTACAAATTTAAAATTATGATAAATTATTTTTTTATACATTGATTTTTTTTAATTGGCAAAACTCCAATTTATTAACTATTATTCACGAGTACAACATTATTACGATATTTATATCAAAATTGACAAAATAATGTATGTTTAATATCTCATATTTGGTATGAAAAATAGAAAAAAAAAACATATACGTTTATATAACATAATTCGACGGGGTAAAAAATAAACTAATAATATACGTACTACGAGTACCATAATAAATATGCTATTAGTTCATTTAACAATTGAAAAATTCGACGTGTTTCAATTAGGAGTTAGCAGTTTGCTTTATATTTTATAAGTGTAATTGCTTTAAGAAACTAATTTAATTAAATAGATATTTTTTTAAAAAATTCCTCTCCTTTCCAAAAATTTTTATTAATAAAAAATGTGGATCCATAATTGACATTTGAAACTCTTATTATTTAAAAAAAAAATTAAAAAATAATATATTATTTAAAATTTATAATTATATATGTATGACTAAAGATACTATAAAACAAAAATAAATATTTACGGTCAAAAATTTTAAGCATTTTAAATTACAATATAATTATATACTGTTCATTTAGATTATTTTGCATATAGTTAAATAGTTAATGAACTGTCTCATAAAATTTTTTCACAATGCACATCTTAGTTTAGATTCATTCCTATACTACATGAACACAAAATAATTAAAAATATAATAATTTTTAAAAATTCAAAAATAAAATTTAAAAAGTTATCACAATTTTTTTTAAATTATCGCATCTTATTAAATTCTAGTACAACAAAAGAAATAGGACTTCTAAACTTATTAGAAATATCTAAATTTCCTTTTAGAAGGCCTATTACATCTATAATTTAAAAAATACAAAGTGTTATTATATTAAAAAATATCAAAATAAATTGATTTTTATTTCTTTCAATGGCACCATTGATACAAAAAAAGGTCGATAATTTCTGAAAAAAATTACAATATATTATAAAATTATTTTAATTATAAAAAGTTTAAAAAAGAAAATTTTATATACAGTACCAATCATTGAAATTATATCTGAGTTTGACATGAATTTACCAAAACTGAACCTAAATTTAGGAAATTCAATCTCATTATATGTTCCACTTCAAAAATTTTCAGATAGACGTAGAAAACATGGAGGGAATGGAACTTGAACTTGGCCTTCAAAGCTCCGTGGAAATAATTGCTCAATAAAACATCGAGCTCCTCCCAAAAAAACTAACTTTACTCACATTCCATTAGGTTGATCATAATATATAAGTAGATCCAACTATCTTCAGTAAAATAGAGTTTAGTGCCCCTTCGTTGAACGCTTACATTCCATGTAATTGGAACCTGAATTAGTGAATACAACTCGAGATGATATTTGATGGATCTAGTGCATTATAAACAATTGCGGCAAAAGACAATCGCACTGGAAGATTAGACGAAATGAATAAGTTGGAATAAGACCAATTATCAAATTATCAAAAGACAATCGCCCCTAACAAGCTTTTCTCTCCAGCTTCATACCAACATAGTGGAGACTGACATCTCCTCCCATACAAGGCCTCATACGGAGCCATTCCAATGCTCGCATGATAGCTATTATTGTATGCAAACTCCACTAATGGCATATACCGATCCCAACTCGCCGGTTGGTCCAAAACACAAGCTCTCAACATATCCTCTAGTGTTTGGATCGTCCTCTCAGATTGACCATCGGTTTGAGGATGGTAAGCCGTGCTCAAGCTTAATCGGGTTCCAAAAGCTTTCTGAAATGCACCCCAAAACCTTGAAGTGAAACGAGGATCTCTATCAGAGATTATAGTAGCAGGTACACCATGAAGTCTCACAATCTCCTTTATGTATAACCGTGCTAGCTCCTCAATGGTGTAAGTCATCCGAATGGGCAAAAAGTGAGCTGACTTCGTCAATCAGTCCACAATCACCTAAATAGCATCAAAACCAGCCCTAGTCCTTGGCAATCCCGACACAAAGTCCATTGCAATACTTTCCCACTTCCATTGTGGAATCTCTAAAGGTTGCAACATCCAGAGACGCGAATACATTTGCCAGGTCATTCAGGAGGTCGTCAGGTCGCGTAGTTTTCGCGAGGATGTCGTCTACATAGACTTCCACTGTCTTGCCTACGAGGTCGCGAAATATTTTGTTCATCAGCCTTTGGTATGTTGCCCCTGCATTTTTTAGGCCGAATGGCATCACCTTGTAACAGAAGGTTCCCCCAGGCGTTATAAATGCTGTCTTGTCCTCGTCGGGTCGGTGCATCAGTATCTGATTGTAGCCGGAGTAGGCATCCATGAAGCTCAGATACCGGTAGCCTACCGCCGCGTCGACGAGTGCGTATATGTTAGGGAGGGGAAAACAATCTTTAGGGCATGCCTTGTGGAGGTCGGAGTAGTCTACGCATATTCTCCATTTGCTGCTATGCTTTTTTACCAGAACTACATTCAAGGGCCAGGTCGAGTAGTCTAGTTCCCGTATGAAACCTGCTTCTAGGAGGCTGGCCATCTGCCTGGCCACCTCCTCCGCCCTCTCCCGTGACATCTTTCTTCTCCGCTGGTGGTGCGCGAAATTGTGAACAATACTTTTCACAGCTCTCATAATCCCCGGTCATGAACTCCAAAAACTTGGTAGCTCAATACCATGGCATTACACAACTTCGCACAACTAACCAGCAAGTGCACTGGGTCGTCCAAGTAATACCTTGCGTGAGCAAGGGTCGATCCCACGGAGATTGTCGGCTTGAAGCAAGCTATGGTTATCTTGTAAATCTTAGTCAGGATATCAGAAATTATCAGGATTGATTGTGGAAAACAAAAGGACGTGAAATGGTTACTTGTTTTGCAGTAATGGAGAATAGGTTGAGGTTTGGAGATGCTCCATCTTCTGAATCTCTGCTTTCCTATTGTCTTCTTCTTCAAACACGCAAGGCTCCTCCCATGGCAAGCTGTGTATAGGGTTTCACCGTTGTCAATGGCTACCTCCCATCCTCTCAGTGAAAACGATTGCATATGCTCTGTCACAGCATAGCGGAATTCATCTGTCGGTTCTCGGTCAGGCCGGAATAGAATCTAGTGATTCTTTTGCGTCTGTCACTAACGCCCCGCCTTCAGAAGTTTGAAGCTCGTCACAGTCATTCAATCATT
>NW_026265063.1:40109-40847 GCF_000817695.3 Arachis duranensis | reverse complement strand
AAAACTTGGAACTTAACCCCATAGAGGTAATGCCTCCACACCTTCAATGCAAACACAACCGCAGCGAGTTCCAAATCGTGCATAGGGTAACTAACTTCATGAGGTCTCAACTGTCATGAGGCATACGCCACCACATTACGATGCTGCATCAGCACGCACCCTAGACCCTTCAAGGAGGCATCACAATACACCTCAAATGGCTCGTTCGGCTCAGGTAACACTAACACAGGTGCAGTGGTCAACTTTTTCTTCAATGTCTGAAAGCTCTCCTCGCACTCAGGAGTCCAAACAAACGGAGTGTCTTTGCGGATTAACTTTGTCATTGGCAAAGCTATCTGTGAAAAGCCCTTGATAAACCTTCGGTAATAGCCAGCTAAACCCAAAAAACTCCTTATCTCTGTTACGGTGGTTGGTTGCTTCCAATCCATCACAGCCTCCACCTTAGTTGGATCTACGGCTATTCCTTTCTTACTCACCACATGGCCCAAAAACTTTACCTCACTCTTCCAAAACTTGTGATCCAAAAACTTCACCTCACTCTTCCAAAACTCGCACTTAGACAGTTTTGCATAAAGTTTCTTCTCCTTTAGAATCTGCAATATGGTCCTCAAGTGTTCCGCATGCTCTTCTTCAGTCTTGGAATAAATCAGTATGTCATCAATGAAGACAACAACGAATTTATCCAAAAACGGACGGAAAACTCTATTCATGTAGTCCATAAACACTGCAGGAGCGTTA
>NW_026265063.1:39026-39954 GCF_000817695.3 Arachis duranensis | reverse complement strand
ATCATCAATTCTCGGCAATGGGTACTTATTCTTTATTGTAACCTTGTTCAGCTGCCTGTAATCTACACAGAGCCGCATACTTCCATCCTTCTTCTTCACCAGTAACACTGGAGCACCCCACGGAGATACACTTGGGCGTATAAAATTCTTTCCCAACAAATCCTCTAACTGAGACTTTAACTCGTTCATCTCTAACGATGACATCCTATAAGGAGCACTTGAGATTGGCCCTGCCCCTGGCACCAATTCAATAGCAAACTCAACCTCTCGGTTAGGTGGAAACTCATCAATATCATCGGGAAACACTTCTGGAAACTCACACACAACTGGAATCTGTTCCAACCTTTGATCATCACCCGAAACGCCCGCGGTTAACAACATGATACCCTGACATTCGGTTCCGGAACAGTTCACCATCACCGAATTCAAGTAATAATTATTCACCACGACCGGCCCTTCAGTATCCTCCGGCATAAAGTACACCGACTTTGTAGAACAATCAAGCAGGACATGGTTCTTAGATAACCAGTCCAATCCCAAGATAAGATCAAGACCAATCATCGGTAAGCAGATTAAATTATGAATAAAATCACGCTGCTTGAACCTAAAGGAAACTTCCGGGCATCCTAGCCTAGTTACCATGGCTTCATGGGTAGCATTGTACACTCCTAGATCATAACCTAAAGTTACAATCTTCAGTCCTAACTCATGGGCTTTCTCAAATGCAATGAATGAATGTGATGCTCCCGAATCAAATAAAGCATTTAAAGTTTGACCAGCCATTTCACAGTTACCTCGAATAAGTGTCTCAGATCCCTCAGCTCCTACAGCTGAAGTGGTGAACACCCGACCAGTCTGTTGTGCTTTCCCAGCACCTTGTTTCTGCCTCTCAGGACAATTTGCGGCTTTATGCCCCGCCTTTCCACAA
>NW_026265063.1:33807-35098 GCF_000817695.3 Arachis duranensis | reverse complement strand
AATGCCTATCTTAGGGCCTCTAGCCTAAGTATTTCCTACCACATTACATATTAGATACGAGAAACCGAGACCATACCTTAGCCGATTTCCCAAGCTCAACCGGAGCACTTCCAAACCACTTTTCCTCAAGCTCTCAAGGTCTCAAAACCTCCAAGAACAGATTTTTTGCATACAAAACCCTCTTCAAGCTTTTCAAAGTCTCAATCAAGCTCAAATATTCACATATAAACAACTTAAGCCACAATCATCATACCCATACACAACATCTCAATACCCAAACATCATAGAACAATAAATTACACTAGGGTTGAGAATCTAACCACACCCAAGATCCAAGGAGACAAGATTAACCTTCTCCTTCAAGAGAGTTGGGTCCTATAACATCAAAGAACCCAAAATCTCAACATTTCACCCATGAAAAAATAGCATGATCCGATGAGTAAAAAATATAAAAATGTTCTTGAAAAAAAATTTAGGATATGAAAAGACAAAATTTTTCATTTTTATGAATTTTTAAATAAAAAAGATGAAAACTCTTTATTTTTAAATTTTGAAACTAAAAAAATAATCTTTTTTCAAAAAATTATTTTTAAATTTTGAAACTAAAAAATAATCTTTCTACCAAAAAGTTGAAAAATAAAGATTTTAAAAAATATCCAATAAACAAAAATTTAAAAAGTTCAAATTTTTAAAATTAATTTATTCTGTATTTATGAAAAAATAGTATTATCCGGTGATTAAAAAAATAAAAAAATGTTCTTGAAAAAAATTTAGGATTTGAAAAAATAAAATTTTTCATTTTTATGAATTTTTAAATTTAAAAATTAAATTTTTTATTGAAAATTAACAAATAAAATAAAGTCCAGCAATACTGGGAAGATAAAAAATGATAAAAACTTTTTATTTTTAAATTTTGAAACTAAAAAAATAATCTTTTTACCAAAAAGTTGAAAAATAAAGATTTTATAAAATATCCAATAAACAAAAATTTAAAAAGTTTAAATTCTTACAATTAATTTATTGTTTATTTGTGAAAAAATAGTAATATCCGGTGATTAAAAAATTAAAAAAATGTTCATAAAAAAAATTTTCGAATCTGAAAAGACAAAATTTTTCATTTTTATGAATTTTTAATTTTAAAAATTAATTTTTTTCTTGAAAATTAAAAAATAAAATAAAGTCCAGCAATATTAGGAAGGCAAAAAAAAGATGAAAACTTTTTATTTTTAAATTTTGAAACTAAAAAAAAAATCTTTTTACCAAAAAGTTGAAAAATAAAGATTTTAAAAAA
>NW_026265063.1:31430-33265 GCF_000817695.3 Arachis duranensis | reverse complement strand
TTAGGAAGACAAAGAAAAAGATGAAAAGTTTTTATTTTTAAATTTTGAAACTAAAAAAATAATCTTTTTACCAAAAAGTTGAAAAATAAATATTTTAAAAAATATCCAATAAATAAAAATTTAAAAATTTTAAATTCTTAGAATTAATTTATTGTTTATTTGTGAAAAAATAGCATTATCTGGGGATTAAAAAAATAAAAAAATGTTCTTGAAAAAAAAATTTAGGATTTGAAAATACAAAATTTTTAGTTTTTATGAACTTTTAAATTTAAAAATTAATTTTTTTATTGAAAATTAAAAAATAAAATAAAGTCCTGCAATATTCGGATGACAAAAAAAGACGAAAACTTTTTATTTTTAAATTTTGAAACTAAAAAAAGAATCTTTTTACCAAAAAGTGTAAAAATAAAGATTTTAAAAAATATCCAATAAACAAAAATTTAAAAAGTTTAAGTTTTTAAAATTAATTTATTCTGTATTTATGAAAAAATAGCATTATTCGGTGATTAAAAAAAATGTTCTTGAAAAAAAATTTAGGATTTGAAAAGACAAATTTTTTTTATGAATTTTTAAATTTAAAAATTAAATTTATTCATTGAAATTAAAAATAAAATAAAGTCCAGCAATATTGGAAAGACAAAAAAAAGCTGAAAACTTTTTATTTTTAAATTTTGAAACTAAAAAAATAATCTTTTTACCAAAAAGTTGAAAAATAAAGATTTTATAAAATATCCAATAAACAAAAATTTAAAAAGTTTAAATTTTTATAAAATTAATTTATTCTGTATTTACGAAAAAAATAGCATTATCCGGTGATTAAAAAACATAAAAATGTCCTTGAAAAAAAATTTATGATTTGAAAAGACAAAATTTTTTATTTTTATGAATTTTTAAATTTAAATATTAAAGATTTGAGAAGACAAAATTTTTCATTTTTATGAATTTTTAAATTTAAAAATCAAATTTTTTATTGAAAATTAAAAGATAAAATAAAGTCCAGCAATATTAGGAAGGCAAAAAAAGATGAAAACCTTTTATTTTTATGTTTTGAAACTAAAAAAAACAATTTTTTACCAAAAAGTATAAAAATAAAGATTTTCAAAATTATCCAATAAACAAAAATTTAAAAAGTTTAAATTTTTAAAATTAATTTATTCTGTATATATGAAAAAATAGCATGATCCGATGAGTAAAAAATATAAAAATGTTCTTGAAAAAAAAATTTAGGATTTGAAAAGACAAATTTTTTCATTTTTATGAATTTTTAAATAAAAAAGATGAAAACTCTTTATTTTTAAATTTTGAAACTAAAAAAATAATCTTTTTACCAAAAATTTGAAAAATAATATTTTAAAAAATATCCAATAAACAAAAATTTAAAAAGTTCAAATTTTTAAAATTAATTTATTTTGTATTTATGAAAAAATAGCATTATTCGGTGAGTAAAAAAATATAAAAACGTTCTTGAAAAAAAAATTTAGGATTTGAAAAGACAATTTTTCATTTTTATGAATTTTTAAATAAAAAAGATGAAAACTCTTTATTTTTAAATTTTGAAACAAAAAAATAATCTTTTTACCAAAAAGTTGAAAAATAAAGATTTTAAAAAATATCCAATAAACAAAAATTTAAAAAGTTTAAACTTTTAAAATCAATTTATTCGGTATTTAGGAAAAATAGCATTATCCAGTGATTAAAAAAATAAAAAATATTCATGATTAAAATTTAAGATTTGAAAAGACAAAATTTTTTATTTTTATGAATATTTAAATTTAAAAATTTAATTTTTTATTGAAAATTAAAAAATAAAATAAAGTCCAGTAATATTGGGAGAC
>NW_026265063.1:20525-31142 GCF_000817695.3 Arachis duranensis | reverse complement strand
TACCAAAAAGTTGAAAAATAAAGATTTTATAAAATATCCAATAAACAAAAATTTAAAAAGTTTAAATTTTTAAAATTAATTTATTCTGTATTTACGAAAAAATAGCTTTATCCGATGATTAAAAAATATAAAAATGTTCCTGAAAAAAATTTATCATTTGAAAAGACAAAATTTTTTATTTTTATGAATTTTTAAATTTAAAAATTAAATTTTTTATTGAGTTTGCAGAAGAAAGAAGAAATGAAGCAGCAAATGAAAACTCAAATTCAACTATCAATTCTCTGAAATTATGCAGAAGAACAACCAAGAGAGATCTTAGACCAAGAGGGAAACAAAATTCCTTCACTTCTCAATCCAAGATTCAGATTTAACAAGGAAAATTAAAAGAGAGAGAGCTATCTACTACTACTACTCCCTAATGGAGCCAGCCTCCTAGTGAAGTGAAACCAATGCCTTTATATAGGCCTTTACAAAATGAAAAATGAAATTGAAAGCAAATTACAAAGAAAATGAAATTCCTAATCAGATTGTTTCTTGTGCCTTTGAGTGATGTCAATTGGGCTTTGCTTGCTTTGGAGTGAAATTGGGTTGAAGATGGATCCGGATGGCCTTGGTTTTGAGAAGAAATCCGCTTGCAATTTGGACTCTGGAGAATTCACGTTTGAGTCAGCGTTTGATACGCGAAAATTAAGATTCACGTATAACTGGCAAGTATACCGGGTCGCATCAAGTAATAAAACTCACTAAGAGTGAGGTCGATCCCACGGAGATTGGTAGATTAAGCAATTTTGGTTAAATGGTATATTTAGTTAAGCGAACATGGTTTTGAATTCATGTGAATTGATTTTTTTGAATGTACTTATAGAAAATTAAATGACAAGGAATTTAAAGAACTAGAATAAAGGAAGAAAAAGAAAGTAAATAGCTGAAAATTAAATTGCAAGGAACTTAAATGACATGGAAAGTAAATTGCAAGAAGGTAAATGTTGCAGAATTTAGAGAGTAGAGGAATAGATTGCAGGAAATAGGAGGTAGAATATAAGTGACAGAATAATAAATTGCAAGAAAGTAAAAGGGAATTGGGGAGTGGGTATTCAAAATAACTAAAGAATAAAAGAGATGAGAATTAATGATGGAGAAATCATTAGGGATCAGAGATGTAAATTATCATGGATTGACTTGGTTCAACTCCTTCTCAATCATGGGTATAGATCCATGGCAGATTGTGAATAATTGGATCCCAATCTCTTGGCAATCCAATTTCTCTCAACATAATCAATTAACTAAAGAGTAAAAGAGATGAGAATTGATGATGGAGAGATCATTAGGGATCAGAGATGTAAATTATCATGGATTGACTTAGTTCAACTCCTTCTCAATCATGGGTATAGATCCATGGCAGATTGTGAATAATTGGATCCCAATCTCTTGGCAATCCAATTTCTCTCAACACAATCAACTGCCACTCTCGTGATCTAATTGGTCATGAGAAGAGGTGAAGCTCAATTTCTACCCATTCAAATAAACAGAGCTCCTCCCCCTAATGAAGGTGGGGTTTAGTGAATCATAGCTCTAAATTCAACAACAATTGCAAAAACAAACATTAAAATTAAATGGAGAGGGAATGAAGAATGAAGAAGAAGAAGTTCTTAAAACTAAAATTTGAAAGTTGCAAGAGAGACAAAATAGCTTTCGGGTATCCTCCCGAAAGTCAAGAATAATCACAATGTCAAAATAAAAGTAAAAGTCTCTAAAAATATGGAAGAAAAAATCTCCCAAGTACAAAATTTAACTCTATTTATACTACTCCCAAGACTCATTTGGAGGTCCTCAATTGGATTGGCAATGTGGGCTTTTCCATGGTTAAGTTCCTGGTCCAATTAAGGAAGATTTCCCCTTTGAAAGTGGTGAAGAGGACAAGAGCAATCCCTCATCAATTCTGGCCCATCTGGGCGTTGTTGCCAAAAACGCCAGCTTTATGCACGTTGGCAACGTGCATGGAATTTCCTGGGCTTGGGCGTTCTCAGCCCAAATTGTTGCTAAGTGTTTTGGCCTTCTCTGAATTCAGTTTTGATGCCTAAAGTTGCCTCTTGTTTGAGCTTCAATTTCATGCTTCACTATAGACTATTATACATGGTTGGAAAGCTCTGAATGTCAGCTTTCCAATGCAACTTGAAACACCTCAATTGGATCTCTATAGCTCAAGTTATGCTCCTTTGAAGAGGGGAAGGTCAGGCTGCCTGGGCTGGGCGTTTTTGGTGAACACGCCCACGATAACGCCCAGTGTTTCTGAGGCTCTAAATGTAGCTGGCTCTTGAATCTTCAAATGAATTCCAATCCCATTCTATGATATATGTATGGAAAGCTCTTGATGTCTATTTTCCAATGCAATTGGAAGCATCTCATTTGGAGTTCTCTAGCTCAAGATATAAGTTATTGAAGAGAGGGAGGTCAGGCTGCTTGGGCTGGGCGTTGTTGCCCAAGTTACTGGCAACAACGCCAGTGACAATGCCCACTGGAAGCTCCTGGGCATTGGCAACGTGCTCTGGACGTTGGCAACGTGCTGGATGCTGCTCTTTTCTTCATTTTGGGCGTTGTTGCCCAAGTTATTGGCAACAACGCCAGTGACAACGCTCAAAGGAAGCTCCTGGGCATTGGCAACGTGCTCTGGACATTGGCAACGTGCTAGATGCTGCTCCTTTCTTCATTTTGGGCGTTGGCAACTTGGTTGAGCGTTGGCAACTTGGTGAACACGCCAGTGACCACGCTCTCAATGTCTGAGGCTCTAAATTAAGCCAACTTTTGAACCTTCAAATGAACTCCAATTCCATACTATGATATATGGTTGGAAAGCTCTTGATGTCTACTTTACTGGCAAACACGCCAGCAACAACGCCAGGCTCCCTCTTCTTCTTGGCTTGGGCGTTGTTGCCCACATTGTTGGCAAACACGCCAGCAACAACGTGCCAACATCTCTTTTCTTCTTGGCTTGGGCGTTGTTGCCCACGTTGTTGGCAAACACGCCAGCAACAACGTGCCAACATCTCTCCTGGTAGCTCCATGGCGTTGCCAACTTGGTGTTGGCGTTGGCAACGTGCAATGCTAGTCTCCCCTGGTGGCTTCCTGGCATTGCCAACTTGGTGTTGGCGTTGGCAACGTGCTAATCTTCCCCTGGTGGCTTCCTGGCGTTGCCAACTTGGTGTTGGCGTTGGCAACTTGCAATGCTCCATTTCCTTGCTCTTGGGGCTTAAGTTTCCCTCTGATTTGAGCTTCCATTCCTTACCACATTATAGACTATTGTATATTGTTACAATATTTCCTTGCATCATTGTCTTCTTGCTTCATCACCTATCATAAACCAAAGAGCTTTTCTCAAAGTTTTGCCATCTCATGCATTAAATTTCAAGGAAATCATTCACCTCAATTTGCATATAAACTTCTTGAATCATTTGCATGGATTATGTCAAATTTCACTAAATTCTTGGTTTATGAATGCATGGAGGAAAAGTTCACAAATTTGTCTATTTATTTCAAAGAAAATGAATAAAGCTAAGCTAAAACTAACTAAACTAACTAAGCAAAATGGTAAATATGCGAATGCATCAGCGTTTGAGGCAAACGTTGACTCAAACGTCTTCGTGTAAATTATGCAGAACCAGCCATTTTGCTGTCATTGGCATTTGACCTCACGTTTGAGGTCAAACATTGGTGCAGGCGTGGGGTTCAAGTCTTGGAACGCTTCTTTGTCCTCTTGTCAATGTTGCCAATTTCATGCCCACTATAGACTATTATATATGGTTGGAAAGCTCTGAATGCCAGCTTTCTAACGCAATTGAAAGCACATCAATTGGACATTTACAACTCAAGTTATGCTCCTTTGAAGGGGACAGGGTCGCTGGCTTTGGTGTGCAACGTTTGAGGCGACGTTTGCCTCAAACGTGGTCGAAAACGCCAGATTCTGGAGGCTCAAACGCATTGTTCACCCCATACTATTATATATTATTGGAAAGCTCTGAATATCTACTTTCCAATGCCATTGGGAGCGCATAGTTTGAAGCTTCAAAGCTCGAGTTATACTCCATCGAAGGTGCAGAGGTCAATTGGCCTTACTGCAGGTTGACACCATGTTCGTTTATGCACTTTCGGGGCAGTTTTCTCCCTCAATTTTAGTGTTCACCATGCAGTGCCATATATGCTTGAAAAGTTCTCGATTCTTACTTTCCATTGCTTTTTGAATCACCTCATTTGGAGCTCTGTAGCTCAAGTTATTCTTGTTGGAAGTATACCCCTTCAGGCTGTGAGGAGCAACGTTTGACCTCAAGTTTGAGGCAAACGTTGGCGCAAACTTGGCTTCCCCTGGGTGAAAATTTTTTAGCCAACATTTGCCTCAACGTTTGAGGCAAACGTTGGCACAAACATGGGCTACATCCAGGGTGAAATTGTGCTATTCCTCACGTTTGAGTCCAAGTTTGAGGCAAACTTTAGCTCAAACGTGAGTCCTTCTTCTTGCCCCTTGCTGTCCCCTTTTCTTCAACCTTCTTCCAAACCTTTTTCCATCTATCATCAATCAACAATTACATCAAAGCTATGCTATAATCATGAGAGTTCTTCTTCTTCTTGATATATAAGCAATTATGGCACAAAAACTCATGAAAATGCATCAATTCATCCATGGTTGATTGAATCTAAGGAAATATGAAATTCCACCCAAATGGTCTATGCATGCTACAATTACAAAAGAGATGTAAATGATTGATGCTTCTATCTAGCTTATTTTATGAAATCTTTTTCTTATAATTCTTCCTTGAAACAAGCTTTTGATTGATTTTTTTTTTAGCTTCTCCTTTTGGGTGCTTTGCCCCATGAGTTAATAACAAAACTACGACTTCTAAATGCTTTGTTTTCAAGTATTACCACTTGATACATAAGCACCACAAGCATTGAATTAGAGGACTTCATTAAGCTCATTTGTTTCTTTTCTTGACTCTCTAATCATTGATGCTCAGAGCCTTGAGCTTTGAGGGAGTGCTTTTGCACTTGAGCCTAGCCTTGACTTCTAAGTGTTTTGTTTTCAAGCATTTGGCCTGATACATAAACACCACAAACACTTAGCAAATAAATTGCCATTGGTACTCAGAGCCTTCAGCTTTCTCATTCTTTTCCTTTTTCTTTTCTTGCCTTATTTTGTATTTGCTTCTTCAAGGTTTTCATGATTTCAAAAGATTTCACAAAACGTGCTAGATGAAAACTTCAATTAAATAAAGTCTAATGCAATTGAGTAACAATTAACCATACTAGCTTTCCAATACTTGTACGCACATGCTAAATTCTTCTTTAATGCCTTGTTTGTTTATGATCATGATGCTTTATTGCTTTTGAATTCACAAAGCTCAAGTTGGTAGTCATAATGTCACAGTACCATGTTACAATCAGAATTCAAGCTATGCTTATTCATACCACACATGGATACAAAGAATATAAAGACAATAATGCAATTTAAGGTGCTGGAAACAAATGAGAGGGAAAATGAACTTTACAACCTTGTAGTTCATCCTTTATATTGTTGTCCTTTTCCTTCTATTCTTCCTTCTTCCCATACCAATACTCAGAATGCTTGCTCATCCTCAAGCAACAATTAGAACAATGGCTATGGGGCTAAGATGGATCATGAATGTCTTCCACAATGAAATATTAGTAGCACATGTGTTTTAAGCAAGCAAAATTACAAATAACCATGAAGGCACAGAGAAACAGAAACATTATAATTGCAAACATAAGAGGGTGTGCATGATACATTGCATAAAAATATAAGTGACACACCAAACTTAGTGTGACACTTTCACTTGGAATCAATGCAAGTATCTTGTAAGGATTGGAACCAAATTTTGTTGCATGGCAACACCAAACTTAGAATGCAACCATATGTCACTTTATTTGAATTAAAACTAAACAAAAGAAACTGTTATTTGTTGAATATAATCACCAAGCCAAGATTTGTCATGAATAAGGATCTCTTGGTGATGTATTAACAAAAGCAATTAATAAAAGAAAACATAAAAATATAAAGAAGTGACTAAAACAAAGAGAATGCAAACGAAATGTCAGAACAAAAGAAAAATAACAATGCAAAGGCAATATGATTATTGATGACAAGTCATCTTAGCCTAGTTTCACTAGTCTCTTTCTTTTGTTTTTAATTGAATTATGCACTTTCTTGAGGCCTAAGCAAGCTAATTTGGGTAGAATTTTCATGCTTCCTTTGATTGAATCAACCATAGATAAATTCATGCTTTTTCATGAGATTTGATGCCATAATGGTTGCATATTAGGACAGAATGAACATCTCATGATTTTGAGCATAGCTTTGATGTGTTTGGTTGGTCAATGATAGGTAAAGAATGCTTGGAGAAAGGTTGAAGTAAGAAGGAATGGCTAGAAGCTAAGAGAGGACAATGAAACAAGTGAAATTGAACCAGGAAGTATAAAGTTGGACTTGAAGTTAGCCTTCAAACTTTTGCACAAACTTTTGGGTAGAAAGTTAGCCTCAAAGTTAGACCCCTAACTTGGAGGCTAACGTGAGAATTGGAAAATCACCCCAGGGCTACTCAACGTTTGCGCCAATGTTAGCCCCCTAACTTGGAGGCTAACGTTGGCATGAAAAATTTGTCCCAGGGCTACTCAACGTTTGCGCCAACGTTAGCCCCCTAACTTTTGGGCTAACGTTGGCGCCATTGGTGCATTAGGAAGGGCCAACGTTGGAGCAAAAGTTAGACCCCTAACTTTTGCACCAACGTTGGCATCAGTAAATTTGGATATCTGATATGAAAAGTTGGAGCAAAAGTTAGACCCCTAACTTTTGCTCAAACTTTTACTGCAACTTCTACAAAAATCCAATCCGGTTCAATTGGTTCACTTTGGTTCCTCTCCAAACTCCAAGAGCAATCAACCAAGGCCTCTTTCAACCCAATTCCACCAAGAGCAAAGGCCCAACTCAAGACTTGAAGATCATTTGAAGAAAGTGTATAAATAGGCTAGAATTCAAGTCATTCAAGAAAGTGTATAAATAGGCTAGAATTCAAGTTATTCGGGAGCTTCCTTTTCTTATTTTTTCATAGAGCTTTCCTTTTGAATTTTCAGAGAGTTTTAGTTACTGAGTGATCTTTAATTTCTTAGTTTGGGGAAGGAGAATTCCATTCTCTTCCTCTTAGTTTTATTGCTTTCAATTTTAATTACAACTGTCTTGGATCTTGGGTTGGAGAATTGAAGGAATTCTGTTTTAATCTCATCCTTGGATCTCTCTGTTTCCTTACTGTCTACTTGAATTTAATTTTCTGTTAATTGCTCTTCATCTAATTTCTTTGCAATTTACATTTCTCTTGCAATTTTTCTTGTTGGATCTAGGAAGGCATTGAGATCTATACTTGGTTTTCTAGTCTCTGGGTCCTGGATCTAAATTCCCAATTTACATTCTGTTTACTGCTTTCCATGTTCATTTACTTCTCTGCTTCAAGATCTGATTTCATCCACACCCTCTTCTACTTCTCTACTTGATGCAATTTACTTTTCCTTGTTTAAATTCTGCAAATCCAATCCCCAATCCCCTTTACATTTCAAGCCATTTACATTTCTTGCACTCTAAGATTCTGCAATTTATATTTCTTGCAATCTAAGTTTCGGCCATTTAATTTCTTGTTATTTAAGATTCAGCAATTTATTTCCTGTTCTCTTTACTTTCAATGCAATTTAAATTCTGCAAATCACCAATCAATCAACCAAATCTTGATTCGCTTGACTAAATCAACCACTAAACTAAAATTGCTCAATCCTTCAATCCCTGTGGGATCGACCTCACTCCCGTGAGTTTTTATTACTTGATGCGACCCGGTGCACTTGCCGGTTAGATTTGTGTGTTTTGGGAGAAATTCATTTTTCCACCAAAATATCTCATCAAGTTTTTGGCGCCGTTGCCGGGGATTGATTAGATTGACAATGATTAAGTGAGGTGGTAGTTTAGATCAAACACTTTTTCTTTATTTTTGATTAACCCACTAACTGTTTGAATTTTTGCCTGAGATAACTGAAACTTCGCTTTAACAACAAAGTGAAGTTTTCCGGGAAATCTCCGGCATTATGCAATGCTCTTGCTTACACAAGAGAAGCAATTTTTGCAACTAATTTCCCAAGTCCATCAACTGTTTGATACTTTGTGCCAGCTAACCTTCTGAATCACATTCTGAGTTTGAATGTATTCAATCATCACTTGAATTGTTTGTGGTTGTGCAGATCATGGAGGGGAACTCAACAAATTCTAGCAATCATGAGAGCAATATCCCCACCTTGGGTGATAATGTAACCCATAGTTCGAAGCAACTATCCATAGCCATGAATGATGTTGCTCAATGGTTCGAAGCTTTCCCACAAGGAAGCATGATCGGATGGGAAGAACTGATGAGTGGACTTCTAGTCAAGTTGAACCCATCACAGAGAATTGTTAAATCAGAGGCAGAAGTGCACCCATTCACACAAGAAAAAGAAAGTGAAGATGCTCATGCAGTCATGAGCCAAAACAAGCAGATGCATCATCAGACTCTACAACAACTAGACATGATGGCCAGAAAAATCACTGAGCTGAGACATGCTGTAGTACATACATACAACCTGACTCAAAACTCATATGGGGGTAATCAAGCTGAACAAAGTTTTGGGGTCATTAACCATGAGCAACAAAGCTATGGGCACTTACAATCTCCAAGCAGTCACTCAAGCATGTTCCAACAGAGGGCTCAGAAAGATTTGTACAATCCGCCATGGAAAACTCAATCCAACTGGAGGGGGCTTGAGAACCAAAACCAAAAACCAAGGGAATTCAACTGCAACAATCCCAACTTCAGAAACCAACATAAAACACACCCCCATAACAACAATAATCACACACAACCCCAACACACACCCTTCCAAGCCCGTCCTACCTCACCACTCACCCAAAATGACTTTCATCAACCACCACAATTGACACAGCCGCAACCACTTCCAACCTTTCAAGGAATCTATGTTCTAGAAATGCTGATGGAAAGGTTCATGAAAATTCAAGAAATGATGGCAATAGAGCAGGAAGAAATAAAGAAACATCAAGAGATGATAAGCAAGAACCAAGAGGCTTCACTCAGAAGACTTGAAAGGCAGATGGAACAACTGGTTCAAAACCTTGCTGAATTGGGTGAGAAGAAGGGAACTATGAACCCAAAGAGCCATGAGAAGGATGCTGGGTTGAAAGAGAAGGAAGTCGTGGAGGAAAGTAAGAAGTCAATGGAAAGAGAAACAGAAGGAAGGAAGCCCATAGCAAGAGGAGGAAACCAAAGGCAACAGAAGCCTCAACTTCCATGAGCACAGAATGAAGAATGTCAAGCTAGTGACAATAAAAGAGCGCTTGTTCGGAGGCAACCCAACCGGAGGTAACCATCTTTTCATATCTATTTCAATAAAAAGGTTAACTAGCTCTATCTAGATTGCAAGAAGCTAAGTTTGGTGTTGCACATCAAAACAATCTAAGGGAGAATGAAGAATTCTAAGTTTGGTGTTCCACCAAATCCCATTATAACACACATTCTCACCTTATGCATAATATGGGCTTCAGGCATACTGGATGAATTAGTTAACTATTATGCTGTTTTCTAGTTTTCAGCCTTATTGCTTTTGAGAAAGAAAAAAAGAATTTCACACATGGTTAATGAAAACCTTTGGCAACAGTAATGTGGTGGCGTATGCCTCACGACAGTTGAGACCTCATGAAGTTAGTTACCCTACGCACGATTTGGAACTCGCTGCGGTTGTGTTTGCCTTGAAGGTGTGGAAGCATTATCTCTATGGGGTTAAGTTCCAAGTTTTCTCTGATCATAAGAGCTTGAAGTATCTCTTTGATCAGAAAGAGCTCAATATGAGGCAGGACTACGACTTTGAGTTGCATTACCATCCGGGAAAGGCGAACGTAGTGGCAGATGCGTTAAGTCGGAAGTCGTTATATGCGGCTTGGATGATGCTTCAAGAGGAGAAGTTGCTCAAGGGATTTGAGAGTCTAAAAATCGGTGCTCGAGAAGTATCCGGAACTTTGTGTTTGAGCCAATTAGAAATCTCAAGTGACTTTAAGTCCGAACTCCTGAAGGCTCATCAAAATGATGAAGCGTTATGGAAGGTGTTACCGGCCATTGAGCAAGGAAAACGGTGGAGAGTGTCGGATGAAAAAGATGGGTTATGGAGATTCAAGGGTAGGATCATTGTGCCGGATGTTGGCACTTTGAGGCAAGATATTTTAAAGGAGGCACACAAAAGCGGACTCTCCATTCACCCGGGAAGTACTAAGATGTACCATGATTTGAAGGCAATGTTCTGGTGGCCGGGTATGAAGAATGATGTGGCAGAATATGTTTCAAAGTGCTTAACTTGTCAAAAGGTAAAGATTGAACATCAAAGACCTTCCGGGATGTTACAACCTTTAGAGATTCCACAATGGAAGTGGGAAAGTATTGCAATGGACTTTGTGTCTGGATTGCCAAGGACTAGGGCTGGTTTTGATGCTATTTGGGTGATTATGGACCGACTAACGAAGTCAGCTCACTTTTT
>NW_026265063.1:19531-19937 GCF_000817695.3 Arachis duranensis | reverse complement strand
CCCTCTGAAATGTTTTCAGAGTGGGTACAGTTAGACATTTTCTACTATGGGCTTACAGAAAAAGCTCAGATGTCTTTAGACCACTCAGCTGGTGGATCTATACACATGAGGAAGACAATTGAAGAAGCTCAAGAGCTTATAGACACTGTTGCTAGAAACCAATATTTGTACTCTAGCAATGAGTTCTCTCCAAAAGGGGAAGTCATGGCAGTAGTCATTGACCCTAATCCTCAGGAACAGATAATTGAGCTTAACCAACAATTGCTCCTGATGACAGAACAGTTAGCAGACTTTAAAGAGATGCTTCATGAAACTAAAGTTGCTAACAAGAACATAGAACTGTAGTTGAATCAAGCAAAACAGCAAATATCTAAACAGATAACAGAGGAATGTCAAGCAGTTCAAC
>NW_026265063.1:14860-15574 GCF_000817695.3 Arachis duranensis | reverse complement strand
CCTTTGAAAATGCAAAAATTTATAAGGAAAAGGCAAAGAAGTGGCATGACAAGAAGTTGTCATCCAGAGTCTTTGAGCCGGGATAAAAAGTCCTACTCTTCAACTCTAGGCTCAAATTGTTTCCAGGAAAACTTAAATCCCGGTGGAGGGGTCCGTATGTGATTACAGGAGTGTCACCATATGGATATGTTGAGCTTCAGGATATTGATTCTGATAAGAAGTTCATTGTTAATGGACAGAGGATCAAGCATTATCTTGAAAGCAATTTTGAGCAAGAATGCTCAAAACTGAGACTTGAATGATTCTCAGTGAAGGTCCAGCTAAAGACAGTAAAGAAGCGCTTGCTGGGAGGCAACCCAGTTATTAGGAGGTTATATGTTTTGTTTTTACAGAGGCAAGTATCAAAAATGAAGGAATTCACAGAGTTACAGAAGGATTCAGCTCAAAAAGCAGAGAAAAAGAGCTTACTGGTGAAAAAATGCCAGTAAAGGGCATTTTGGGCGTTAAACGCCAGAATGGGTACCATTATGGGCGTTTAACGCCAGGAATGGTGCCATTATGGGCGTTAAACGCCAGAATGGGCACCATTCTGGGCGTTTAACGCCAGGTGTGCAGCATCACTGGGCGTTCAGAAAAACGCCCAGGGAGGAAGGAATTCTGGCGTTTAACGCCAGCCAGGGTACCTGGCTGGGCGTTAAACGCCCAAAAGGGGCA
>NW_026265063.1:5475-11015 GCF_000817695.3 Arachis duranensis | reverse complement strand
CCAGCCACCATTAGAATAATGACTTGAATCATTTTGTGGTGGTGGGAAGTATCCCATATGATTCTCTTGCTCATCTTGTGTCTCTGAAGCAAATCTCCATGAATTGGAATGCTCAGACTCTGTTAATTCTTGGTGATATTCTCAGCCACCATTAGAGGGTGGTGATGGTGGGCAATATCCCGTAAAATTTTGTTTGACCATAAGATGAGTTGAACTCCATTTGTATTTTGTAAAATGCAACATCAATGGAAATTGAAATTCATGTCACAGAGACAGAATTTCTTAGTGAGGCAATAACTCAAACACCTTGCTATCAATTTAAAACAGAGAACAAAAACAAAAAATGCTTGATCTAGACTTCTCACCCACTTAATCATTGTTGATCTAATCAATCCCCGGCAACGGCGCCAAAAACTTGATGCGTGTTTTTTTGTGGAAAAACGAATTTCCAAACACACAAATCTAACCGGCAAGTATACCGGGTCGCATCAAGTAGTAATAACTCACTTAGAGTGAGGTCGATCTCACAGGGATTGATGGATCAAGAAAATTTAGTGGGTGATTAGTTTAGTCAAGCTAACATTTAGTGAATTGTGTGAAGTGTAACCAACAGAAAGGAAATTAAAAGGAATTTAAATTGCTGAAAGTAAATTGCAGTGAAAGGAAAGAGCAAGAAAGTAAAATAGCTGAAACTTAATTTGCAAGAAAAGTAAATTGCATGAAAAGTAAAGGGGCTGGGGTGCTGGAAATTAAAATTCAACAAGAGAATGTAAAGAGCAATAAAGCAAAGAGCTAGAATATGAAATGGGATGCAGCAGATTTCAAACAGAAAAGTAAAAATGCTTGAAGAATTAAAAACAAAAAGCGATGCTTAATTTGTAGCAATTTAAAAGAATGTTGAAGATCTCAGGGAATCAATGAGACTAGAGAACAAGTCTAGATCTCAAGCCCTTCCTTGATTCAACAGAAAACGAGTTTGCAGAAGAAAGAAGAAATGAAGCAGCAAATGAAAACTCAAATTCAACTATCAATTCTCTGAAATTATGCAGAAGAACAACCAAGAGAGATCTTAGACCAAGAGGGAAACATAATTTCTTCACTTCTCAATCCAAGATTCAGATTTAACAAGGAAAATTAAAAGAGAGAGAGCTATCTACTACTACTAGTGAAGTGAAACCAATGTCTTTATATAGGCCTTTACAAAATGAAAAATGAAATTGAAAGCAAATTACAAAGAAAATAAAATTCCTAATCAGATTGTTTCTTGTGCCTTTGAGTGATGTCAATTGGGCTTTGCTTGCTTTGGAGTGAAATTGGGTTGAAGATGGATCCGGATGGCCTTGGTTTTGAGAAGAAATCCGCTTGCAATTTGGACTCTGGAGCATTCAAGTTTGAGTCAGCGTTTGAGGCAAACGTTGACTCAAACGTCTTCGTGTAAATTATGCAGAACCAGCCATTTTGCTGTCATTGGCGTTTGACCTCACGTTTGAGGTCAAACGTTGGTGCAGGCGTGGGGTTCAAGTCTTGGAATGCTTCTTTGTCCTCTTGTCAATGTTGCCAATTTCATGCCCACTATAGACTATTATATATGGTTGGAAAGCTCTGAATACCAGCTTTCCAACGCAACTAAAAGCACATCAATTGGACATTTACAACTCAAGTTATGCTCCTTTGAAGGGGACAGGGTCGCTGGCTTTGGTGTGCAACGTTTGAGGCGACGTTTGCCTCAAACGTGGTCGAAAACGCCAGATTCTGGAGGCTCAAACGCATTGTCCACCCCATACTATTATATATTGTTGGAAAGCCCTGAATATCTACTTTCCAATGCCATTAGAAGCGCATAGTTTGGAGCTTTAAAGCTCGAGTTATGCTCCATCGAAGGTGCAGAGGTCAATTGGCCTTACTGCAGGTTGACACCATGTTCGTTTATGCACTTTCGGGGCAGTTTTCTCCCTCAATTTTAGTGTCCACCATGCAGTGCCATATATGCTTGAAAAGTTCTCGATTCTTACTTTCCATTGCTTTTTGAATCACCTCATTTGGAGCTCTGTAGCTCAAGTTATTCTTGTTGGAAGTATACCCCTTCAGGCTGTGAGGAGCAACGTTTGACCTCAAGTTTGAGGCAAACGTTGGCGCAAACTTGGCTTCCCCTGGGTGAAAATTTTTTAGCCAACGTTTGCCTCAACGTTTGAGGCAAACGTTGGCACAAATGTGGGCTACATCCAGGGTGAAATTGTGCTATTCCTCACGTTTGAGTCCAAGTTTGAGGCAAACTTTAGCTCAAACGTGAGTCCTTCTTCTTGCCCCTTGCTGTCCCCTTTTCTTCAACCTTCTTCCAAACCTTTTTCCACCTATCATCAATCAACAATTACATCAAAGCTATGCTATAATCATGAGAGTTCTTCTTCTTCTTGATATATAAGCAATTATGGCACAAAAACTCATGAAAATGCATCAATTCATCCATGGTTGATTGAATCTAAGGAAATATGGACAATCCAAGGTAAGAAGAATAGCAACTCAATTTTCATGGTAAGCTAGTTTTTAATGCATGCTACAATTACAGAAGAGATATAAATGATTGATGCTTCCATCTAACTCAATTTATGAAATCTTTTTCTTATAATTCTTCCTTGAAACAAGCTTTTGAAATTTTTTTTAGCTTCTCCTTTTGGGTGCTTTGCCCCATGAGTTGATAACAAAGCTACGATTCTAAATGCTTTGTTTTCAAGTATTACCACTTGATACATAAGCACCACAAGCATTGAATTAGAGGACTTCATTAAGCTCATTTGTTTCTTTTCTTGACTCTCTAATCATTGATGCTCAGAACCTTGAGCTTTAAGGGAGTGCTTTTGCACTTGAGCCTAGCCTTGACTTCTAAGTGTTTTGTTTTCAAGCATTTGGCCTGATACATAAACACCACAAGCACTTAGCAAATAAATTTCCATTGGTACTCAGAGCCTTCAGCTTTCTCATTCTTTCCCTTTTTCTTTTCTTGCCTTATTTTGTATTTGCTTCTTCAAGGTTTTCATGATTTCAAAAGATTTCACAAAACGTGCTAGATGAAAACTTCAATTAAATAAAGTCTAATGCAATTGAGCAACAATTAACCATACTAGCTTTCCAATACTTGAACGCACATGCTAAATTCTTCTTTAATGCCTTGTTTGTTTATGATCATGATGCTTTATTGCTTTTGAATTCACAAAGCTCAAGTTGGTAGTCATAATGTCACAGTACCATGTTACAATCAGAATTCAAGCTATGCTTATTCATACCACACATGCATACAGAGAATATAAAGATAATCATGCAATTTAAGGTGCTGGAAACAAATGAGAGGGAAAAGGAACTTTACAACCTTGTAGTTCATCTTTTATATTGTTGTCCTTTTCCTTCTATTCTTCCTTCTTCCCATACCAATACTCAGAATGCTTGCTCATCCTCAAGCAACAATTAGAACAATGGCTATGGGGCTAAGATGGATCATGAATGTCTTCCACAATGAAATATTAGTAGCACATGTGTTTTAAGCAAGCAAAATTACAAATAACCATGAAGACACAGAGAAACAGAAACATTATAATTGCAAACATAAGAGGGTGTGCATGATACATTGCATAAAAATATAAGTGACACACCAAACTTAGTGTGACACTTTCACTTGGAATCAATGCAAGTATCTTGTAAGGATTGGAACCAAATTTTGTTGCATGGCAACACCAAACTTAGAATGCAACCATATGTCACTTTATTTGAATTAAAACTAAACAAAAAAAACTGTTATTTGTTGAATACAATCACCAAGCCAAGATTTGTCATGAATAAGGATCTCTTGGTGATGTATTAACAAAAGCAATTAATAAAAGAAAACATAAAAATATAAAGAAGTGACTAAAACAAAGAGAATGCAAACGAAATGTCAGAACAAAAGAAAAATAACAATGCAAAGGCAATATGATTATGCAGATGGTGCGTGAAATTGTGAACAATACTTTTCACAACTCTCATAATCCCCGGTCATGAACCCCAAAAACTTGGTGTTCAATACCATGGCATTACACAACTTCGCACAACTAACCAGCAAGTGCACTGGGTCGTCCAAGTAATAAACCTTACGCGAGTAAGGGTCGATCCCACGGAGATTGTTAGTATGAAGCAAGCTATGGTCATCTTGTAAATCTTAGTCAGGCAAACTCAAATGGATATGGTGATGAACGCATAAAAACATAAAGATAAAGATAGAGATACTTATGTAATTCATTGGTAGGAACTTCAGATAAGCGCATGAAGATGCCTTCCCTTCCGTCTTTCTGCTTTCCTTCTCTTGAATGTCTTCCTCCCTTTCTTCTTCATGATTTTCCATTAATGCCTCTGGGAGGGAATCTTTGTGTTTCATTGTTACCTCAATTGGCTCTTGTGAATGTAGAATCCTTGGCTCATGTCCAAATACTTCCACCACCTCTTCCTTTTTCACTGAAATTTCACTTGACACAGAGGCTTCCTCATCTTGCTTTTCCACTTCCTCACCCACAAATTGGTCTTCATCCTCTCTGTTTGATGGTTCTAAGTTCCTCCTTGTTTGTTCTAAGGGCTCATTCATCTTTCTTGAGGATGATTTCTTTCCAGGGTTGGGGTTGTGTGTATCTTTCCACGAGTTTTCTATGTATTTCAATGGCTTGAAGGTAATCCTCATCTGGTGGTTCAAGAGATGAAGGTTGAGAGTAATTTTGGTGACGTGGAATGAGTTGTGTGATTGATGGTATGACTTGTATGGATTTTGGAGGAAACTTTGTGTTGAGGCATAATCTAGTGATGAAGAACTTTCAAATGAGAAACTGGGATGTGAGGGTGAATGCTCTTTCATTCCTTGGTGATACTCCCAGCCACCATTAGAATAATGACTTGAATCATTTTGTGGTGGTGGGAAGTATCCCATATGATTCTCTTGCTCATCTTGTGTCTCTGAAGCAAATCTCCATGAATTGGAGTGCTCAGACTCTGTTAATTCTTGGTGATATTCCCAGCCGCCATTAGAGGGTGGTGATGGTGGGCAATATCCCGTAAAATTTTGTTTGACCATTAAATTATTTATTGAAAATTAAAAAATAAAATAAAGTCTAGCAATATTGGGAGACAAAAAAAAGATGAAAACTTTCTATTTTTAAATTTTGAAACTAAAAAAACAATCTTTTTACCAAAAAGTTGAAAAATAAAGATTTTATAAAATATCCAATAAACAAAAATTTAAAAAGTTTAAATTTTTTAAATTAATTTATTCTGTATTTACGAAAAAATAGCATTATCCGATGATTAAAAAATATAAAAATGTTCCTGAAAAAAATTTATGATTTGAAAAGACAAAATTTTTTATTTTATTGAATTTTTAAATTTAAAAATTAAATTTTTTTATTGAAAATTAAAAAAGAAAATAAAGTCCAGCAATATTGGGAAAACAAAAAATAAGATGAAAACTTTTTATTTTTAAATTTAGAAACTAAAAAATAATCTTTTTACCAAAAAGTTGAAAAATAAAG
>NW_026265063.1:0-1163 GCF_000817695.3 Arachis duranensis | reverse complement strand
AAAAAATATACAATAAACAAAAATTTAAAAGTTTAAATTTTTAAAATTAATTTATTCTGTATTTATGAAAAAATAGCATTATTCGGTGTTGAAAAAATAAAAAAATGTTCTTGAAAAAAAAATTTGAATTTGAAAAGACAAAATTTTTTATTTTTATGAATTTTTAAATTTAAAAATTAAATTTTTTATTGAGAATAAAAAAATAAAATAAACTCTAGCAATATTGGGAAGACAAAAAAAGATGAAAACTTTTTATTTTTAAATTTTGAAACTAAAAAAATAATCTTTTTGCCAAAAAGTTGAGAAATAAAGATTTTAAAAAAATCCAATAAACAAAAATTTAAAAAGTTTAAATTTTTAAAATTAATTTATTCTGTATTTACAAAAAATAGCATTATTCAGTGATTAAAAAAATAAAAAAATATTCTTAAAAAAAATTTAGGATTTGACAAGACGAATTTTTTTATTTTTATGAATTTTTAAATTTAAAAATTAAATTTTTTTATTGAAAATTAAAAAATAAAATAAAGTCCAGCAATATTGGAAAGACAAAAAAAAAGATGAAAACTTTATATTTTTAAAATTTGAAACTTAAAAAATAATCTTTTTGCCAAAATGTTGAAAAATAAAGATTTTAAAAAATATCCAATAAACAAAAATTTAAAAAGTTTAAATTTTTAGAATTCATTTATTCTGTATTTACGAAAAAAAAAATTATTCGGTGATTAAAAAATTATAAATATGTTATTGAAAAAAACTTATGATTTGAAAAGAGAAATTTTTTTTATGAATTTTTTAAATTTAAAAATTAATCTTTTTATTGAAAATTAAAAAATAAAAGAAAGTCCAGCAATATTGGGAAAACAAAAAAAAGATGAAAACTTTTTTTTTAAAGTTTGATACAAAAAAAACAATCTTTTTACCAAAAAGTTGAAAAATAAAGATTTTAAAAAATATCCAATAAACAAAAATTTAAAAAGGTTAAATTTTTAAAATTAATTTCTTCTGCATTTATGAAAAAATAGCATTATCCGGTGATTAAAAAAATAGAAAAATGTTCTTGAAAAAAAATTAGGATTTGAAAAAGACAAAATTTTTCATTTTTATGAAGTTTTAAATAAAAAAGATAAAAACTCTTTATTTTTAAAGTTTGATACTAAAAA
>NW_026265062.1:40289-40894 GCF_000817695.3 Arachis duranensis | reverse complement strand
ATTTATTTTTTTTAATTTTAAACTAAAATAATATTTTTTTCTAATTGTAAAAAATTAAAAAATTCCAAAAATATCCAAAAAGTAAAATATTTAAATATTTAAATTAATTTATTCTTAATTTGTGATCAAGTGCAGCAAAAAACGTCAACTGGCTGCGTGTAGCATTATCCGGTAAAAAAAATAAAAAATATTTTTAAAAAACTAAATTTTTTATTTTTGAATTTTTAAATTATATTATTAAATTGTTTTATTTATATTAAATAAAATAAAATCCAGCAATATCTAGTAAACAAATGATTTGTAAATTTATTATTTTTTTAATTTTAAACTAAAATAATATTTTTTTTCTAATTGTAAAAAATTTAAAAAATTCCAAAAATAAACAAAAAATAAAAAAATAAAAATTTTAAATTTTTTAGATTAATTTATTCTTAATTTGTGAACAAGTACAACAAAAAAATTCAACTGTCTGGGTGTGGCATTATCCGGTGAATAAAAAAATAAAAAATATTTTTAAAAAATTAAAAAATTTTAAAAAACTAAATTTTTTTTTGAATTTTTAAATTACATTATTAAATGTTTTTTATTTAAATAAATAAAGTAAA
>NW_026265062.1:28938-37486 GCF_000817695.3 Arachis duranensis | reverse complement strand
AATTTTAAACTAAAATAATATTTTTTTTGTAATTGTAAAAAATTAAAAAATTTCAAAAATATCCTAAAAATAAAAAAATAAAAAATTTAAATATTTAAATTAATTTATTCTTAATTTGTGATCAAGTGCAGCAAAAAACGTCAACTGTCTAGGTTTAGGAGTTTAGTGGCCCAAAACGTTTTGTGTTCAAGCTCTACAGGGAGGTGACAGGATTTGCCATATAATAGCTGAAAGGGGGACTTCCCAATGGGAGTTTTGAAAGCTGTCCTGTATGCCCAGAGTGCATCATCCAGCTTCCGAGCCCAATCTTTCCTTGTACTTCCTACTGTCTTCTCCAAAATCTTCTTCAATTTCCTATTTGCTAATTCAGCCTGACCATTGGTCTGAGGGTGATATGGCGTGGCTACTTTATGAATGACTCCATATTTATGGAGGAGTTTCTCCATCTGCTTGTTGCAAAAATGGCTACCACCGTCACTCACAAGACCCTTGGGAACTCCATATCTAGTGAAGATATGCTTCTTAAGGAATTGCAGAACAATTTGTGCATCACAGGTGGTTGTAGCTATGGCTTCCACCCACTTTGAGACGTATTCCACTGCTACCAAGATATATCTGAAAGAATAGGAAGGGGGAAAGGGTCCCATGAAATCAATTCCCCATAAATCAAATAATTCCAATTCCAAGATGAAATTTTGAGGCATCTCATTCCTTCTTGTCAGCCCCCCCGCTCTCTGGCATTCATTACATTGGTGAACATACTCCCTGGCATCCTTGAAGATAGTTGGCCAATAGAAGCCACTCTGCAGTATCTTTGCAGCTGTTCTTTCTGGGCCAAAGTGTCCACCATAAGCTGAACCATGGCAATGCCACAAGATATCCCTTATTTCACTCTCAGGGACACATCTTCTAATTACTCCATCAGAACATCTCTTGAACAGGAAGGGTTCATCCCATAAGAACTTTCTTGCTTCATTGATTAACTTCTTCACTTGTTGCTTAGAGAACTCTTGAGGTATCTTCCTTCCCACTTTATAGTTTGCTATGTCAGCAAACCAAGGTGTTTGCTGGATCTGCAAAAGGTGCTCATTTGGGAAACTTTCATTCACAGGCTGGGAGGCTTTTTGAATTGTTTCTTGTGGTAGCCTCGACAAATGATCCGCAACTCGGTTCTCAGTGCCCTTCCTGTCTTTTACCTCAATATCAAATTCTTGTAGGAGTAATATCCACCTGATAAGTCTTGGTTTAGCATCCTGCTTTGATATCAAATACTTAAGGGTAGCATGGTCAGTATAAACCATAATTTTGGATCCTATCAAATGTGATCTAAACTTATCAAATGCATAGAGTACAGCTAGCAATTCCTTCTCTGTTGTGGTGTAATTTTTTTGAGCCTCATTCAATACTTTACTTGCATAATATATGACATGATGCAAGTTTCCCTTCTTTTGGCCAAGCACAGCACCAATTGCAATGTTACTTGCATCACACATGAGTTCAAAAGGTAACTCCCAATCTGGGGGTGTGATGATTGGTGCTGTTGTGAGTTTGTTTTTTAAAGTTTCAAAGGCACTTCTCCCAGTTCAAAACCAAATTAGTTTCTTGGCACCGTTTCAAGACAAGAGTTAGATGTTGCAAGCAAGCATTGAAATTATCACCAAAAACAGAAAAGTCGTCCATGAAAACCTCTAAGAATTTTTCGACCATATCTGAAAAAATTGCAAGCATACACCTTTGAAAAGTGGCTGGGGCATTGCATAACTCGAATGGCATTCTTCTATAGGCAAAAACTCCAAATGGGCATGTGAACGAGGTCTTTTCCTGGTCTTTTGGATCCACCACTATCTGATTGTATCCGGAGTAGCCGTCAAGGAAGCAATAGTAAGCATGGCCAGCTAATCTTTCAAGCATTTGATCAATAAAGGGGAGAGGGAAATGGTCCTTGCGGGTGGCATCATTCAGCCTCCTGTAATCAATGCACATCCTCCACCCAGTCACTATTCTAGTAGGGATTAACTCATTCTTCTCATTGGTGATGACCGTCATCCCTCCTTTCTTTGGTACAACTTGGACCGGGCTTACCCATGAGCTGTCAGATATTGGGAAGATTATCCCTGCATTCCACAACTTCATTACCTCCTTCTGGACAACTTCCTTCATTGTGGGATTTAGCCTTCTTTGAGGTTGAACAACTGGCTTGGAGTTGTCTTCCAAGAGGATCTTATGCATACACACTGCAGGGCTGATGCCTTTCAGGTCGTCAATGGTCCATCCTAAAGCATCTTTGTGAGCTTTGAGTACATCAAGAAGTTCTCCTTCTTCCTTTTTTGTCAAGGACGAATTGAAGATCGCTGGGAAGCTCTCTGATGCACCCAGGAATGCATATTTGAGATGGGTGGGTAATGGCTTCAGTTCTTGTTTTCGTACTTCTCCCTTCTTGTCTTGTTTTTCCTCTTGCTTAATAGACATCTCGGCTACTTGTTCCTCTATTGTCTCTTGATTTTCTTCTTGCTCTTGAGGGTTATCTTCCAACATTTCTTCCACCAAACTCTCTATCATATCCACTCTCACGTAGTCCTCTTGCTCAGAAATGTGTTGCATTGACTTGAAAACGTTTATGACCATTTGTTCATTGTGGACCCTGAAGATCATCTCTCCTTTTTCTACATCAATGATGGCTCTTACTGTGGCTAAAAATGGCCTTCCTAAAATGATTGAATTGTTTCCTTCCTCTTCAGTATCCAAAATCACAAAATCTGCTGGGAAAATAAACTCCCCAACCTTCACCAACAGGTTTTCCACAATTCCATTGGGTGTTTTGATTGATCTATCAGCCATGACCAATGACATCCTGGTGGGTTTAAGCTCTTCTATGGCAAGCTTTCTTATCATTGAGAGAGGCATTAGGTTGATACTGGCACCAAGGTCACAGAGAGCTTTGTTGAGAACCATTCTGCCAATAGTGCATGAGACTACAAAGCTTCCTGGATCCTTGAGTTTTGGTGGAATGCCTCTTTGAATCACAGCACTGCATTCCTCGGTGAGTAACACAGTTTCCTTCTCAAGCCAACTCCTCTTTTTGTTGATAAGCTCTTTCAAAAACGTGGCATACAGAGGCATTTGTTCAAGTGCTTCAGCCAAGGGAATATTGATCTCCAGCTTCTTGAAAGTCTCAAGGAACTTATGAAAATGTTGGTCCTTAGTTTCTTTGCTGAACCTCTGGGGATATGGCAGTGGAGGTGTGATGCTCTTTCCCACTTCCTGCTTTCCCTGAATCACTTCTTTTGAACTGTGTGGCTGGTTGTTCTTCTCTTTGAGTTTCTCAGTGTCCTTGTTTGGCATCACAACTTGATCCTCGGCTTCATCTGCCTTTGTTGGCTTTTCATCTTCTATTGGTCTTTTGCTGCTCTCCATTTGCTTCTTTGTAGTGTCATTGTTGCTCATCAATGTTCTCCCACTCCTTAATTGTATCGCCTTTCATTCTTCCTTAGGATTTGGGATTGTGTCACTCGGCAGGGAACTTGATGGTCTTTCATTGGTGAATTGCTTGGAGAGCTGACCAATTTGCCTTTCCAGGCCCTTTATGGATGCTTCCTGGTTCCGTGCTGTCAATTCTTGGTTTTTCATCATCTTCTCCATTAGCATTTCCAGGTTGGTGATCCTCTAAGAGTCATGTGAAGTTGCTTGGTTATGGGGTGTTGATGATTGATGGTGAATGTTTTGGTTAGTGAGTTGGTTATTGGGTGGAAAATGGTTGGAGTTGGGGAAGTTATTTTGGGGTTTTCTGTAAGGGTTTTGGCTAGTCTGCTGTTGGTTGTGGTTTTGGTTGTTTCTTAAGGTGTTTGGGTTTGAGTTCCTCTGCCATGGTTGTTGGTTTTGGTTGTGATTATCCCCCCATCTGAGGTTTGGGTGGTTCTTCCAGGATGGATTGTAGGTATCACCATACACCTCATTTGAACCTTGGTTATGCATATACTGTACTTGCTCTTGTTGTTGTTCCTCTTGGTTCTCCTCATTCTGCCCCCAAGGATTGGTTGGTTGGCTTGTGGCACTCACTGATGCTACTTGTAGGCCATCAATTCTTTTGGCCATTTGCTCAAATTGTTGTTGAATCTGTTGCTGCATCATTTTGTTTTGAGCTAAGATTGAATCCACTCCTTCCAGCTCCATTACTCCTCTTCTTTGTGATGGTTGGCGTTGCCTTTGATGAGCAAAGAAATACTGATTGTTAGCCACCATGTTAATGAGATTTTGAGCTTCTTCTACAGTTTTCATCAGTTGCAATGATCCTCTAGCTGAGTGATCGAGTGCCTCTTGAGCCTTTAGAGTGAGCCCTTCATAGAAGTTCTGCAGCTTATCCCACTCAGTGAACATCTCTGGTGGACATTTCCTCAGCAGAGCCTTATATCTCTCCTATGCTTCATACAGATTTTCAGCCTCCATTTGCATGAATGTCTGCACTTCAGTCTTTAACCTGATGATCCTTTGAGGGGGGTAAAATTTGGCAAGAAACTTACTCACCAAATCATCCCAAGTGTTGATTCTTCCCTTCGGAAATATTTCTAGCCATTGAGCGGCCTTATCCCTTAAAGAGAATGGGAACAGCAGAAGTTTGTAAGTTTCAGGATTCACACCATTGGATTTGACAGTGTCGCAAATCCTCAAGAAGGTTGATAGGTGCTGGTTAGGATCCTCTAGTGGGCTTCCTCCATAGGAACAATTGTTCTGGACAAGTGTAATGAGTTGTGGCTTCAACTCAAAGTTGTTTGTATTGACATTTGGAGTGAGAATGCTGCTTCCACAATGTCTAGCATTTGCAAAAGTGTATGAGGCCAGTACTCTCCTCTGTTGAGGGTTATTGTTAACCCCTCCTCCTGGATTAGATGGATCTCCTTCCATCTCGTGGTATTCTTTCTCAGATTCTTCCTCTCCAACAACGCCTTTCCCTCTCTCAGCTCTTCTTATTCTCCTTAGAGTTCTCTGGTCAGCTTCAGATAAAACAGGAGTAATTCTCCCTGTACCTGACATACAAACAACACAAAAGAAACACAACCAGTGACACTTCAATCTATTGCTAGAATGAAGTTTTAGTTAGCTTAAGCAAAAATTCAAACAATTAGTGTGTTAGTCAAAAATTAAAGGAAAAGTGCTTGATCTAAACTACCACCTCACTTAATCATTGTCAATCTAATTCAATCCCCGGCAACGGCGCCAAAAACTTGATGTGCGGAAAACGATCCGACACAAAACTCACCGGCAAGTGTACCGGGTCGCATCAAGTAATAAAACTCACTGGAGTGAGGTCGATCCCACAGGGATTGAAGGATTGAGCAATTTTTGTTTAGTGGTTGATTTAGTCAAGCAAACAAGATTTGATTTGAGTGATTTGTATCTAACAGAAGCTAAATTGCATGAAATTAAAGGGAGAGGGGTAATTGACTGAAAATTAAAGGTGCAAAGAAAGTAAAAGTGCTGAATCTTAAAGTGCAAGAAATTAAAGGGCAGAAACTTAGAAAGCAAGAAATGTAAATTGCAGAATCTTAGAGTGCAAGGAATGTAAATGACTTGAATTGTAAATGGGTCAGGGATGTGGGATTGCAGAAATTAAACAAAGAAAAGTAAAATTTAACTAACAGAAGAGTAGATGATGAAGTTAGTTGAACCGGATCTCAAATTAAAAGGAAAATAAACTTGGTGTAGTAATTAAACAAGGAAATTAAAATGAAAACCAATAGATCTCAGGACCCAAGAGGCTAGATAACCAAGTCTAGATCTCAATGCCTTCCTAGATCCAAATTTAGAGAGCAATTGCAAGAAATTTAAAGATCAGACAGTAGAAGAGTAAATCAGAAATTCAATTTCCAAAAGTTGCAGTAAGTGAAAACAGAGAGATCTCAAGATGAGATTGAGACAGAATTTCCTCAATTCTTCAACCCAAGATTCAAGGCAAGTGTAGATGAAATTGAAAACATGAAAACTAAGAGGAAGAGAATTCAATTCTCCTTCCCCGAGAACAACAACTCAGAAAAATGTAAAGTGAGCTCTCTACTGTGAGTACTACTATCCAAATTCTAAAAGAAAGCTCCCTGAAGAACTTAAATTCTAGGCTATTTATACACTTTCTTCAAATGGTCTTCAAGCCTTGAATTGGGCCTTTGCTCTTGATGGAATTGGGTTGAAAAAGGCCTCTGTTGATTGCTCTTGGAGTTGGAGAGAAACCCATTTTGAACCGGGACATAAATCACAAAAGCTTGAGTAAAAGTTTGAGGCAAACTTTTACTCAAGCTTTTTATATCAGCCACCCCCTTTTGTTGATGTCCACGTTTGGGCTAAAGTTTGAGGTCAAATTTTTAGCCAAACGTTGGATCCCCTTGTGTGCATGTGTGGCGCCAACGTTTGCCAAAAAGCTTGAGGCAAACGTTGGCGCAAGCTTTTCTTCTCCAGGGCATGCATGAGTGGTGACAAACCCCGTTTTGACGGTTTATCTTGTATTGATTTTAGGGGATTTTATAACCTTTTACCCACATTTATCCATTGAAATAGCATGGTTTTATAACTTCTCCTTTAATTGTGCTTAAGAGTGAAAACATGCTTTTTAGGTCTTAAAATAGCTAAATCTAATTCTCCTTGATTCCATTAGATGCCTTGATATGTTTGTTAAGTGATTTAAGGTTTAGGAGGCAAAGATTGGATCAAGGGAATGAAGAAAGAAGCATGAAAAGTTGGAGAACTCATGAAGAAATGAAAGAACCGGAAAGCTGTCAAGCCGACCTCTTCGCACTTAAACGACCATAACTTGAGCTACAGAGGTCCAAATGATGCGGTTCCAGTTGGATTAGAAAGCTAACATCCGGGGCTTCGAAACGATATAAGATTTGTCATAGTTGCATCGCGCATAGGGGCGCGCACACGCACGGTACGCGGACGCACCGATGGTGGCACATGACCCACTTAATGCAACACGTGGCCAGTGATTTTAGAAGCCTTGTGGGCCCAATCCAACTCATTTCTGATGCTATTTAACCCAAGGAGTGAAGAGGGAAACACATGTTAGTTACCATTAGTTTAGTTTAGTAGTTTAGAGTTAGTTTCTAGAGAGAGAAGCTCTCTCTTCTCTTTAGAATTAGGATTAGGTTTAGGTTTAGTTCTTAGATCTAGGTTTTAATCTTTGCTTTCTTCTACTTCTACATTTCAATTCTATGTTGCTACATTCATCTTCTTCTATTCTTTTGTTATAATTTCCTTTATGTTGTTCTTAGATTTTGTTGTAGATCTAGTATTGTTCCTTCTACATTCTTTCAATTCAATAAAAGGTAATTCTTAATAAATGTGTTTCTTTTGATTTGTTGTTGTTAATTCCTTGTAATTGAGTAGTGTAGATTTACTTTTCTTGCAATTTACTATGCTTTCCTTTTATGCCTTCCAAGTGTTTGATGAAATGCTTGGTTGGATTTTAGAGTAGAATTTTATACTCTTGGCTTGGAAAGGTAACTTAGGACCTATTGAGTTACTAATGTCCAAGTGATTGATGATTGGGAGCCATTAACTCTAGTTCTCACTAATTGAATTAGTGGAGAGTTAGGACTTATGGACTAGGATTGATATAGCTCATTTGACTTTCCTTTACTATTAGTTAGAGGATGATTTAATGAGATTAATCCTTGCCAATTCTCATATTGTGGTTAGTGATTAGGATAGAGATCCTTGACTACCAACCCTTGCCAAGACCTTTTTAGCCATTAGTTTACTTTCTTGCCATTTATCTTTCATGCTTCATATCAAAACCCCAATGTTATTGGTTATTGTATATATGTGAATATTGTGAATATATTGCCTTTTGCTTTATTTGCTAGTTGTAGAATTTTGTTTCTCTTGATTTCTATTAGCTTTTGAATTTTATTTTCTCTTTTCATTATGAATTCTCATTTTGGCTATGAGTGTGATTACAACTATGTTGTAGGAAGAGGAGATTACAATGAAGATGTGTATCAAGGATGGGACAATCAAAGGTGGGAGGAGCCATATGCATATGATCAATCCTCATGGCAACAACCTCCACCAATGCACTATGAAGAAGAGCCATTCTATGATGCATATCAATCCAATGGCTATGGTGAATCACCTTGTGACTTTCAAGAACCACCACCATATGCCTTTGAACCATATCCTCAACATAACTCTCAACCATACTCACAAGCCTCTTTTCACCAACCACCTTCATATGACCCTAATCAATATCTATCCTACCAACAACCATATGAGCCATATGAACCACACATGGAGCCACCACCACCCCAACATCAACATTTTCAAGAGCCACCCCCTCCATATTATTACCAAGATAAACCACCTCCAATATATAAAAATTTTCAACCACAAGATGAATACTACTTTCCACCACAACCTCCCATGGAAGAATACTCATATCCATTGATCCAAGAGCCACATGATCCTAATCATATTATCCAAGAGGAACAAGAGTCAAGGGATCATCTCAAGGAAGCATTGGATCAATTTCAAGCAACCATGGAGTGTGTTGTGTAACAAG
>NW_026265062.1:6939-20786 GCF_000817695.3 Arachis duranensis | reverse complement strand
TGTTTAATTCCTGCAAATCCAAGTCCCAATCCCCTTTACATTTCAAGCCATTTACATTTCTTGTCATTTAAGATTCTTGCAATTTACATTACTTGCTCTTTAAGTTTCTGCCATTTACTTTCTTGCTCTTTAAGATTCAGCAATTTAATTCTTGTTCTCTTTACTTTCAATGCAATCTAAATTCTGCGAGTTACCCATCAATCAACCAAATCTTGATTCGCTTGACTAAATCAAACCACTAAACTAAAATTGCTCAATCCTTCAATCTCTGTGGGATCGACCTCACTCCCGTGAGTTTTTATTACTTGATGCGACCCGGTGCACTTGCCGGTTAGATTGGTGTTGTTTTGGAAGAGATTCTTGTCTCAACCAAAATATACCCATCAGCATGAAGGAGAGATTGGAAACTCCGGTGGAAAATAAAGGAAGTTGCTTTGTATTGGAACAATTGGTGGAAGCTTTAATTATTGGAGACAAGGAAGAAGTGGTAGAAGACTTAGGAGATGCGGAGCCTCCATGGGAACATAGAGTTGAAGAAAACCCCTCCAAGATGATTGAAATTGATGCTAAGGAGGAAAGTGCACACCTTCCAAGGCATATTCCATATGAAGACTTGGATGGGATAAAGAAAGAATTGAGTTCCCTTGGTGATGAAGATCAAGCATCAAGTCTTAGTGGTGAAGAATCCTTTGAGCATGAAGAACCTTCTCCGGTTGGATTTGAAAGCGTTGAGGAGGTAAATTTTTCTCACCCTCCCTATTATGATTTGAGTAAAGGAAAAGGTTTAGATAAAATTGTTAAACAAAGGATTGAGATTAAGAGATCTTGTGAAGAGGTGAAAGTCCTTAGAAATAGAAGAACGAGGGTTGGCTATGCTTTGTCAAGATCTTTGGAAGCATCTTTGCCTAGGTTGCCATCTACACCTTCATTTGAGTGGGTGAAATTCATTTCTATTAGTTTTATTATCCCACTTGAATATGGTTTGCTTGAGACGGATGGCCAACTTAGGTAAGTTTGTGGGATGAAGCGTAAGCGAAAAAGGTTTTGTGGTTGGCGTTGCAAATCAAGGCTCATTATGGTTAATGCATCAAACATGAGATATAAAGGTTGGAGTAGTGCTCAAATAGATGGGTCTAGGAGGATTGTTGGGCACTTCATAGAGAATTCACCTTACTCACCACCCGGTTGGACTAATAATGATGATTAACCTCAAGACGGATGTGAAAACAAAGTGTGGGACCCCGGATCACAAGAAGAGAATCAACTTTGGGAGCCCCAAGCTTGTGAAGAACTCCATCAACACTTGGCTCAATCCATGAGAAATCTTGGGGCACAATGGAGAACCAAGCATTGGTGGGAGTTCCAAGATGAATACAAGCACAAGCCACCTTGATAAGAAGCCCCCCATAAGTCCAACTTAAGGACAATAAATAAAAGTGCTAGGTGGGAGACACCCCACCATGGTAAACTCTTTCCATACTCTTTTAGTTTGTTAATAAGTGAATTGAGTTGCCATTATAGGTAGATTCTCATTTTCATTTTATCTTTTATAAATATTGGTAGAATTAGTTTAAATTCTTGTTTTTATTGTTTTATCAAGTTTAGTTAGTAGTATAGTATGTTGAATAAGGTTCTAGGGCATTTTGGTAGCTGTTTGGAGGATTGAAAGGCTTGGATTGGTGTAAGAACTTAGAAAAAATATTTTTTGAAAAACAGAACACCATCCACGCGTGCGCGCACATAATGCGTATGCGCACTTGAGCATTTTTCGACCATCCACGCGGACGCGCACTGTACGCGTACGCATGGATGCAAAAATTTCACCTCCAGCCAAAAAACCCGAGAGTTAGGCCTGCACTGTGCGAACATTGGGCCTAAGGCACAAGTCTGTGCACGCGTGCGCGCACCTGGCGCGTACGCGCACATGATCTTAAATTCGCAATGCACGCGCACGCACACTGTGCGCGCGCGTCGATTGCACAATCTGCACCTCCGGTACTTCTACCCGAGAGTTGTGCCACTTTTGGGCCAACTTTATGCCTCTCGCCTAACTCGACGCACGTGTGCGCGCACCTGGCGCGTACGCGTCCTTCAACCAATATGCACATCGACGCGTAAGCACGCATGATGCGCACGCGTCGGTAAAAAAAAAAGAGTTTTTTTTCTCATCTTCCATTTTCTTTTGCTGATCACATTCGCATACTTCTACTCTTCCCATTTTCATTTACTTTTTGTAGCATGTTTTCATTTTTTTAGTCGTTTTAATAATGGTGTTGCATCTTCCTACTCAATTGTTGAGGATTCATTGCATTACTTTGGTGCTTCTTGACTTGTTTCATATTGTTGGGTGATGTTTCTCTTCAAATCAATTCTCAATATTTTATGCACTTGTGTTCTTTGTGCATTGATATGACCTTCTATTGTCTTTCATGGCCCACTCTCTCTTGTTCGAACTTGATGCTCATCATGCTCTTCATGCTTTGACCTTACTCTTGCATCAAGTATCATTGATATGCCATTTTCTCTTATTGTTTCCTCCTCTACATGTTGTAGCTACCATGTAGTGTGAGAACCATACCTTTATTTGGCATTAGCCCCGCCTATATTCTATTTGCTTTGATATCTTTGTTATAGGCTTAACTTTCTTTCTTTTTCTTTCCTTTTAGGTTGGCCACCAAGAAGGGGGAAAGGAAAAAGCTTTTAAATGGGGCAACAAACAAGTCATCCGCACAACCCTTTGAAGAAACTCATCAATTGTAGCAACCCGTCCACCTTGCTCTTCTTTGCATGCACCGAGGACGGTGCAATATTCAAGTGTGGGGAGGTCGTTCGACCGATCTCCATGGGTAACAATTTCCTTTTCAACACCAATTCTTAGTTTTCTTTGTTAGATTAGTTATTGCATTGCATGATAGGTTGCATGTTAGTTAGAATTTGTACATATTTTACTACCTTCTTCTTATTAGGACTACTTGGTTAGAGTGATGATTTCTTTTCCAAGAAACCATTTTAGGGCAACCTACCAATTTGAAAAATTTTTGTTGAACTTGCTTGAAAGAATGTATTTTGGAACATGGTTTTTGAGCTAAGAACACAAGCTTGCGAGATTCGAGCCTAATGGTGTGGTTACATCTTATAACCACTTATTTTCCCTTCTTGTGTGCATTATTCTCTTTCTATGATTGTAATCTTTGATTTGTTTGATTCTTTATGTCCATTATTTTGTGTATTCATGCATTTATATGATTGAGGCCATCATTTCGTTAGCTCACTTACCTAAATGACCTTACCTTTTATCTTCCTTTGTTAGCCAAATTCGAGCCTACGCTTAACCCACTTGTTCTTTAATTTAGCACATTACAAGCCTTAAAGCGAAAAAAAAAACAATAAATGTCCTTAATTTGGATCTTTGATTGGCTTAGGCTAGTGTGTGTGAGTATCACTCAAGTGTGGGAACTTTGGGACATTGGTTGGGATAAAAGGGTGTTTATGTTTTGTATTTTTATATTGGGGAATTAGTACATACTCAGGTATTGATTAAATGTATAGACCTTATGCATTGATGTTCTTGTGTATAGTTTGAAAGAAAAAAAGAAAAATAAAAAAAAGAGAAATAAAAGTGAAAAAAGAAAAAAAAAGAAAAGAAAAGAAAAAAAATATAGAAAAAAAGAAAGAAAAAAAGGAAAAAAAAAGAAAAGAAAAAAAGAAGAGCAATAAAGGGGACAAAATGCCCCAAAGTGAAGCTCAATAAGAATCAATGCATAAGTGTTGTGAAATGAAAAGAAAATGCATGAGTATGTGAAAAAGTGAGGAATGGGTAGTTAGATTAGTACTTAATTGTATAGGTCATTATATAGGTTAGGTGGGAAAGTTTAAGTTAATCAAAGATTCAAATCCTAAGTCCACTAGCCATATATGATCCTACCTTGCCCCTAGCCCCATTACAACCTAAAGAAAAGACCTCATGATACTTGTATGCATGCATGAAATATATGTTGGTTGTTAGAAGAAAAACAAATCTTAGAAAACATGATTAGGGGAGAATTGAGAGAATTGACCCTACAAACTTGAGCGACTAGAGTGCAAACACTTCCGGTGAGGGTTTGACGCTCAATTCTTTGATTCCCGGCTTTTATGAGCATTCTTCTTGCAAGTCTACTTGAACTTCATTTTGATATTTAAATTGGTAGGACTCATGAATCGTTATATGATCTTAAGCCCTACTTGTGCATGTATGTCTTGGAGATTGATTTATTTTTAACCAAGTAGGTAGAATCATTTTGCATTTAGTGGCATGCATATAGTTTCTTTGCTTTGAATAAGTGTCATATCCCTTATTTCTCTCTTGGCTTAAGCATGAGGACATGCTTGGTTTAAGTGTGGGGAGGTTGACAAACCCCATTTTGACGGTTTATCTTGTATTGATTTTAGGGGATTTTATAACCTTTTACCCACATTTATCCATTGAAATAGCATGGTTTTATAACTTCTCCTTTAATTGTGCTTAAGAGTGAAAACATGCTTTTTAGGTCTTAAAATAAATAAATTCAATTCACCTTGATTCCATTAGATGCCTTGATATGTTTGTTAAGTGATTTAAGGTTTAGGAGGCAAAGATTGGATCAAGGGAATGAAGAAAGAAGCATGAAAAGTTGGAGAACTCATGAAGAAATGAAAGAACCGGAAAGCTGTCAAGCCGACCTCTTCGCACTTAAACGACCATAACATGAGCTACAGAGGTCCAAATGATGCGGTTCTAGTTGGGTTAGAAAGCTAACATCCGGGGCTTCGAAACGATATAAGATTTGCCATAGTTGCATCGCGCATAGGGGCGCGCACGCGCACAGTATGCGGACGCGCCGATGGCACATGACCCACTTAATGCAACACGTGGCCAGCGATTTTAGAAGCCTTGTGGGCCCAATCCAACTCATTTCTGATGCTATTTAACCCAAGGAGTGAAGAGGGAAACACATGTTAGTTACCATTAGTTTAGTTTAGTAGTTTAGAGTTAGTTTCTAGAGAGAGAAGCTCTCTTCTCTCTAGAATTAGGATTAGGTTTAGGTTTAGTTCTTAGCTCTAGGTTTTAATCTTTGCTTTCTTCTACTTCTACATTTCAATTCTATGTTGCTACATTCATCTTCTTCTATTCTTTTGTTATAATTTCCTTTATGTTGTTCTTAGATTTTGTTGTAGATCTAGTATTGTTCCATCTACATTCTTTCAATTCAATAAAAGGTAATTCTTAATAAATGTGTTTCTTTTGATTTGTTGTTGTTAATTCCTTGTAATTGAGTAGACTAAGTGGGAGCAATGGACAATTCTCATCACAATTGAGGAGGATAACTAGGATAGGACTTCTAGTTCTCATATCTTGCCAAGAGCCTTTTATAGTTGATAGTTTACTTTCTTGCCATTTATCTTTCATGCCTCTTATCAAAACCCCAAAATAACTCACAACCAATAACAAGACACTTTATTGTAATTCCTAGGGAGAACGACCCAAGGTTTGAATACTTCGGTTTATAAATTTAGGGGTTTGTTTTAGTGACAAACAACTTTTTGTATGAAAGGATTAGTGATTGGTTTAGAAACTATACTTGCAACGAGAATTCATTTGTGAAATTCTATACCATCAAAAATCCAATCGTCAAGTGGCGCCAACGTTTGCCAAAAAGCTTGAGGCAAACGTTGGCGCAAGCTTTTGTCCTCCAGGGTGTTTATGTCAACTTTTCCAAAAGCTTGAGCTAAAGTTTGAGGCAAGCTTTTGCTCAAGCTTTTCGTTCTCTCTTGCTCCTTGCCCTTTCTTCTTTCTCTAACCTTCTTCAAAGCTCTTTTCACCTATCATCAATCAACCAAACACATCAAAGCTATGCTCAAGATCATGAGTTTGTTATTCTTTCATAATATATGACAATCATAGCACAAAATCTCATGAAATTGCATTAATTCATCCATGGTTGATTGAATCAAAGGAAACATGAAATTCTACCCAATTAGCTTGCTTATAGCTCAAGAAAGTGCATAAAATTAATTGAAAAGAAAAGAAATAGACTAGTTAAACTAGGCTAAGATGACTCGTCATCACAACACCAAACTTAAAACTTGCTTGTCCCCAAGCAAGAAAGGAATTATTGAGAAGAAAGAATGAAATGGAAGAGGGTGTTCATGCTAGCAGAGTATCATTGGTAGCTCATGGGGTTTTATGTAGATATGTAAATACTCACTTTTTATTGACTTTTAGGCCTAGAAAGTCTCCCTCAAGCATCAAGCAACACACTGCTATGACCTCTCATTATTCCTTTGTCCTTGGCTATTATTTTTCTTCATAAGCTTTAGTTCAGTGTCATGTGTAACAAGTTCTTTTCTTTCTTTATGCTTGACACATTATTCACCATAGACACTTGGCTCACATTCCTTTTTAGAACATTGATGCCCAGCACCTCTTTGGGTTACTAAATGCCTTGTAGTTAGGTTGCTCTTGATAATGGACTTTCAGTTGATGATCCCGGGTTAGTTAACCCAAGTCACCAAGTGTTGATGCACTCCAAAGAACTTAATAATCCAAGCAGATCCTAGTACAAAGACACCACATGCATATATTCTAAGGTTCAAGCTATTGATGTCTAGCTTTGTTTCTTTTTTTTTTTGTTCTGTTGCCACTTTTGGCTTTCTTTTTAACCAAGGACTTTTATTTGATTGAGATTCATAGACAGTGAGCTACTTTCTACTTAAAAGGAGATAGCCTAGTTCTCTTATTCACTAAAAGTGAGCTATCATACAATCACACATACATACCACCACTTACTTTTATTGTACTTCTATCTAACAAAGAACTAACTCACTTCACATTCAAAACATTTCTTTTATTGAATTAAAGATGCAGGGGACAAAGCATGCTTTTAGTTAAGTGAAAGTAAACACACAAGCACACACTTAGACTAGCTTACTTATTGCAAAGAGTGATTCTACTTGCATTAGATGAACACTTTAGCAAGGTATAAGTCAAATCATTTCTTAACAGCAAGAGTTAAGTATAGATACAACCTATTGGTTTACAGTTCCTTTGTCCTTCCTTCTGTTGTGCCTCTTTTGAGTTATGATGCATAATGTCTTCAATTGGTGGTTAGTTTCCTGCATAATTCTCAAAAGTTGCTTGCTTCTCAAGCCCTTAGACGACTGATTAGTACATATGAACAGAGTGTGGCTTTTGGATTAAATTTGGTGTGGGAATACCAAACTTAATTCCTTGCCACTTCGTCTGACACAACAGGTTAATTATATGTAAGATCTTGTGTCTTTGCTAAAGATTATAGAGTTAAGACTAGGAAGCAGTTAAGTGGTTGAATAATCTGTTTGATTGCTTGGAGCTAGCATTGATCAGGAAGTGAGAATGTGCTTTTAAATGAGGTTTTGGTGGAACACCAAACTTAGAATCCTTCATTCTCCCTTCAATTGTTTTGGTGTGCAACACCAAACTTAGCTCTTTGCAATGCATACCAATTATTCAACATTTTTATTGAAAAGGCTATGAAAAGAAAACTACCTCAGGCTGGGTTGCCTCCCAACAAGCGCTCTTTTATTGTCACTAGCTTGACACCCTTCAATTTTTTTTAAGAAGGCCGTAGGCTCTGAACCTCTTTTTCCTTGTCCTATTGTCCTCCTAAGTACAGCTTTGCTCTGTGACCATTCGCTGTAAATTGACTCTTTGTTACTTCGTCTAACAATTCAATATTCCCATAAGGAAAAACTTTGGTTACCAAGTATAGACCAGTCCATTTAGATTTAAGTTTGCCAGGGAATATCTTGAGTTTTGAGTTGTACAAGAGTACTTGCTGGCCAGGTTTGAATTCTTTCTTCAAGATTTTCCTGTCATGCCACCTCTTGGCTTTTTCTTTATATATCTTGGCATTTTCATAAGCTTCTAGCCTAAATTTATCCAGCTCATTTAGCTGCAACAACCTTTTCTCCCCTGCTGCTTCAGAGTCCAGGTTTAGGAGTTTAGTAGCCCAAAACGCTTTGTGTTCAAGCTCTACAGGGAGGTGACAGGATTTGCCATATAATAGCTGAAAGGGGGACTTCCCAATGGGAGTTTTAAAAGCTGTCCTGTATGCCCAGAGTGCATCATCCAGCTTCCAAGCCCAATCTTTCCTTGTACTTCCTACTGTCTTCTCCAAAATCTTCTTCAATTCCCTATTTGCTAATTCAGCCTGACCATTGGTCTGAGGGTGATATAGTGTGGCTACTTTATGAATGACTCCATATTTATGGAGGAGTTTCTCCATCTGCTTGTTGCAAAAATGGCTACCACCGTCACTCACAAGACCCTTGGGAACTCCATATCTAGTGAAGATATGCTTCTTAAGGAATTGCAGAACAATTTATGCATCACAGGTGGTTGTAGCTATGGCTTCCACCCACTTTGAGACGTATTCCACTGCTACCAAGATATATCTGAAAGAATAGGAAGGGGGAAAGGGTCCCATGAAATCAATTCCCCATAAATCAAATAATTCCAATTCCCCTTATTTCACTCTCAGGGACACACCTCCTAATCACTCCATCAGAGCATCTCTTGAACAGGAAGGGTTCATCCCACAAGAATTTCCTTGCTTCATTGATTAACTTCTTCACTTGTTGCTTAGAGAACTCTTGAGGTATCTTCCTTCCCACTTTATAGTTTGCTATGTCAGCAAACCAAGGTGTTTGCTGGATCTGCAAAAGGTGCTCATCTGGGAAACTTTCATTCACAGGCTGGGAGGCTTTTTGAATTGTTTCTTGTGGTAGCCTCGACAAATGATCCGCAACTCGGTTCTCAGTGCCCTTCCTGTCTTTTACCTCAATATCAAATTCTTGTAGGAGTAATATCCACCTGATAAGTCTTGGTTTAGCATCCTGCTTTGACATCAAATACTTAAGGGCAGCATGGTCAGTATAAACCACAATTTTGGATCCTATCAAATATGATCTAAACTTATCAAATGCATAGACTACAGCTAACAATTCCTTCTCTGTTGTGGTGTAATTTTTTTGAGCCTCATTCAATACTTTACTTGCATAATATATGACATGATACAAGTTTCCCTTCTTTTGGCCAAGCACAGCACCAATTGCAATGTTACTTGCATCACACATGAGTTCAAAAGGTAACTCCCAATCTGGGGGTGTGATGATTGGTGCTGTTGTGAGTTTGTTTTTTAAAGTTTGCATACACACTGCAAGGCTGATGCCTTTTAGGTCGTCAATGGTCCATCCTAAAGCATCTTTGTGAGCTTTGAGTACATCAAGAAGTTTTCCTTCTTCCTTTTTTGTCAAGGACGAATTGATGATCACTGGGAAGCTCTCTGATGCACCCAGGAATGCATATTTGAGATGGGTGGGTAATGGCTTCAGTTCTTGTTTTCGTACTTCTCCCTTCTTGTCTTGTTTTTCCTCTTGCTCAATAGACATCTCGGCTACTTGTTCCTCTGTTGTCTCTTGATTTTCTTCTTGCTCTTGAGGGTTATCTTCCAACATTTCTTCCACCAAACTCTCTATCATATCCACTCTCACGTAGTCCTCTTGCTCAGAAATGTGTTGCATTGACTTGAAAACGTTTATGACCATTTGTTCATTGTGGACCCTGAAGATCATCTCTCCTTTTTATACATCAATAATGGCTCTTGCTGTGGCTAAAAATGGCCTTCCTAAAATGATTGAATTGTTTCCTTCCTCTTCAGTATCCAAAATCACAAAATCTGCTGGGAAAATAAACTCCCCAACCTTCACCAACAGGTTTTCCACAATTCTATTGGGTGTTTTGATTGATCTGTCAGCCATGACTAATGACATCCTGGTGGGTTTAAGCTCTTCTATGGCAAGCTTTCTTATCATTGAGAGAGGCATTAGGTTGATACTGGCACCAAGGTCACAGGGAGCTTTGTTGAGAACCATTCTGCCAATAGTGCATGAGACTACAAAGCTTCCTGGATCCTTGAGTTTTGGTGGAATGCCTATTTGAATCACAGCACTGCATTCCTCGGTGAGTAACACAGTTTCCTTCTCAAGCCAACTCCTCTTTTTGTTGATAAGCTCTTTCAAAAACTTGGCATACAGAGGCATTTGTTCAAGTGCTTCAGCCAAGGGAATATTGATCTCCAGCTTCTTGAAAGTCTCAAGGAACTTATGAAAATGTTGGTCCTTAGTTTCTTTGCTGAACCTCTGGGGATATGGCAATGGAGGTGTGATGCTCTTTCCCACTTGCTGCTTTCCCTGAATCACTTCTTTTGAACTGTGTGGTTGGTTGTTCTTCTCTTTGAGTTTCTCAGTGTCCTTGTTTGGCATCACAACTTGATCCTCGGCTTCATCTGCCTTTGTTGGCTTTTCATCTTCTATTGGTCTTTTGTTGCTCTCCATTTGCTTCTTTGTAGTGTCATTGTTGCTCATCAATGTTCTCCCACTCCTTAATTGTATCGCCTTGCATTCTTCCTTAGGATTTGGGATTGTGTCACTCGGCAGGGAACTTGATGGTCTTTCATTGGTGAATTTCTTGGAGAGCTGACCAATTTGCCTTTCCAGGCCCTTTATGGATGCTTCCTGGTTCCGTGCTGTCAATTCTTGGTTTTTCATCATCTTCTCCATTAGCATTTCCAGGTTGGTGATCCTCTGAGAGTCATGTGAAGTTGCTTGGTTATGGGGTGTTGATGATTGATGGTGAATGTTTTGGTTAGTGAGTTGGTTATTGGGTGGAAAATAGTTGGAGTTGGGAAGTTATTTTGGGGTTTTCTGTAAGGGTTTTGGCTAGTCTGCTGTTGGTTGTGGTTTTGGTTGTTTCTTAAGGTGTTTGGGTTTGAGTTCCTCTGCCATGGTTGTTGGTTTTGGTTGTGATTATCCCCCCATCTGAGGTTTGGGTGGTTCTTCCAAGATGGATTATAGGTATCACCATACACCTTATTTGAACCTTGGTTGTGCATATACTGCACTTGCTCTTGTTGTTGTTCCTCTTGGTTCTCATTCTGCCCCCAAGGATTGGTTGGTTGGCTTGTGGCACTCACTGATGCTACTTGTAGGCCATCAATTCTTTTGGCCATTTGCTCAAATTATTGTTGAATCTGTTGCTGCATCATTTTGTTTTGAGCTAAGATTGAATCCACTCCTTCCAGCTCCATTACTCCTCTTCTTTGTGATGGTTGGCGTTGCCTTTGATGAGCAAAGAAATACTGATTGTTAGCCACCATGTCAATGAGATTTTGAGCTTCTTCTGCAGTTTTCATCAGTTGCAATGATCCTCCATCTGAGTGATCGAGTGCTTCTTGAGCCTTTAGAGTGAGCCCTTCATAGAAGTTCTGCAGCTTATCCCACTCAGTGAACATCTCTGGTGGACATTTCCTCAGCAGAGCCTTATATCTCTCCCATGCTTCATACAGATTTTCAGCCTCCATTTGCGTGAATGTCTGCACTTTAGTCTTTAACCTGATGATCCTTTGAGGGGGGTAAAATTTGGCAAGAAACTTACTCACCAAATCATCCCAAGTGTTGATGCTTCCCTTCGGAAATGTTTCTAGCCATTGAGCGGCCTTATCCCTTAAAGAGAATGGGAACAGCAGAAGTTTATAAGTTTCAGGATTCACACCATTGGATTTGACAGTGTCGCAAATCCTCAAGAAGGTGGATAGGTGCTGGTTAGGATCCTCTAGTGGGCTTCCTCCATAGGAACAATTGTTCTGGACAAGTGTAATGAGTTGTGGCTTCAACTCAAAGTTGTTTGCATTGACATTTGGAGTGAGAATGCTGCTTCCACAATGTCTAGCATTTGCAAAAGTGTAGGAGGCCAGTACTCTCCTCTGTTGAGGGTTATTGTTAACCCCTCCTCCTGGATTAGATGGATCTCCTTCCATCTCGTGGTATTCTTCCTCAGATTCTTCCTCTCCAACAACGCCTTTCCATCTCTCAGCTCTTCTTATTCTCCTTAGAGTTCTCTGGTCAGCTTCAGATAAAACAGGAGTAATTCTCCCTATACCTGACATACAAACAACACAAAAGAAACACAACCAGTGACACTTCAATCTATTGCTAGAATGAAGTTTTAGTTAGCTTAGCGCATCAAGTAATAAAACTCACGGGAGTGAGGTCGATCCCACAGGGATTGAAGGATTGAGCAATTTTAGTTTAGTGGTTGATTTTAGTCAAGCGAACAAGATTTGATTTGAGTGATTTGTATCTAACAGAAGTTAAATTGCATGAAATTAAAGGGAGAGGGGTAATTGACTGAAAATTAAAGGTGCAAAGAAAGTAAAAGTGCTGAATCTTAAAGTGCAAGAAATGTAAATGACTTGAATTGTAAATGGGTCAGGGATGTGGGATTGCAGAAATTAAACAAAGAAAAGTAAAATTTAACCAACAGAAGAGTAGATGATGAAGTTAGTTGAACCGGATCTCAAATTAAAAGGAAAATAAACTTGGTGTAGTAATTAAACAAGGAAATTAAAATGAAAACCAATAGATCTCAGGACCCAAGAGACTAGATAACCAAGTCTAGATCTCAATGCCTTCCTAGATCCAAATTTAGAGAGCAATTGCAAGAAATTTAAAGATCAGACAGTAGAAGAGTAAATCAGAAATTCAATTTCCAAAAGTTGCAGTAAGTGAAAACAGAGAGATCTCAAGATGAGATTGAGACAGAATTTCCTCAATTCTTCAACCCAAGATTCAAGGCAAGTGTAGATGAAATTGAAAACATGAAAACTAAGAGGAAGAGAATTCAATTCTCCTTCCCCGAGAACAACAACTCAGAAAAATGTAAAGTGAGCTCTCTACTGTGAGTACTACTATCCAAATTCTAAAAGAAAGCTCCCTGAAGAACTTAAATTCTAGGCTATTTATACACTTTCTTCAAATGGACTTCAAGCCTTGAATTGGGCCTTTGCTCTTGATGGAACTGGGTTGAAAAAGGCCTCTGTTGATTGCTCTTGGAGTTGGAGAGAAACCCATTTTGAACCGGGACATAAATCACAAAAGCTTGAGTAAAAGTTTGAGGCAAACTTTTACTCAAGCTTTTTATATCAGCCACCCCCTTTTGCTGATGTCCACGTTTGGGCTAAAGTTTGAGGTCAAACTTTTAGCCAAACGTTGGATCCCCTTGTGTGCATGTGTGGCGCCAACGTTTGCCAAAAAGCTTGAGGCAAACGTTGGCGCAAGCTTTTCTTCTCCAGGGCATGCATGAGTGGCGCCAACGTTTGCCAAAAAGCTTGAGGCAAACGTTGGCGCAAGCTTTTGTCCTCCAGGGTGTTTATGTCAACTTTTCCAAAAGCTTGAGCTAAAGTTTGAGGCAAGCTTTTGCTCAAGCTTTTCGTTCTCTCTTGCTCCTTGCCCTTTCTTCTTTCTTCAACCTTCTTCAAAGCTCTTTTCACCTATCATCAATCAACCAAACACATCAAAGCTATGCTCAAGATCATGAGTTTGTTATTCTTTCATAATATATGACAATTATAGCACAAAATCTCATGAAATTGCATTAATTCATCCATGGTTGATTGAATCAAAGGAAACATGAAATTCTATCCAATTAGCTTGCTTATAGCTCAAGAAAGTGCATAAAATTAATTGAAAAGAAAAGAAATAGACTAGTTAAACTAGGCTAAGATGACTCGTCATCAGTGTAGCATTATCCGGTGAAAAAAATAAAAAATATTTTTAAAAAATTAACAAATTTTAAAAAACTAAATTTTTTATTTTTGAATTTTTAAATTATATTATTAAATGTTTTTTATTTAAATAAATAAATAAAATAATGTCCATGCAATATCTAGTAAACAACGGATCTGTAAATTTATTATTTTTTTAATTTTTAAATGAAAAAAATAATTTTT
>NW_026265062.1:0-427 GCF_000817695.3 Arachis duranensis | reverse complement strand
TTTTTTTCAATTTTTAAACTAAAAAAATAATTTTTTCTAATTGTTAAAAAATATAAAATTTGAATAATATCAAAAAAATAAAAATTTTAAATTTTAAATATTTAAATTAATTTATTCTTAATTTGTGATCAAGTGTAGCAAAAAACGTCAACTGTCTAGGTTTAGGAGTTTAGTAGCCCAAAACGCTTTATGTTCAAGCTCTACAGGGAGGTGACATGATTTGCCATATAATAGCTGAAAGGGGGACTTCCCAATGGGAGTTTTAAAAGCTGTCCTGTATGCCCAGAGTGCATCATCCAGCTTCCGAGCCCAATCTTTCCTTGTACTTCCTACTGTCTTCTCCAAAATCTTCTTCAATTCCCTATTTGCTAATTCAGCCTGACCATTGGTCTGAGGGTGATATGGCGTGGCTACTTTATGAATGACT
>NW_026265061.1:40280-41118 GCF_000817695.3 Arachis duranensis | reverse complement strand
GATTGAATCGGATCTGAAGCAGAAGAGTAAATGAACATGGAAAGCAATAAACAGAGAATTGGAAATTGGAAATTCAGATCTCAGGACCCAAGAGACTAGATAACCGAGTCTAGATCTCAATGTCTTCCCAGATCCAACCAGAACAATTGCAAGGGAAATGTAAATTTGCAAAGAAAGTAGATGAAGAGCAATTAACAGAAATTTAAACTCAATTATGCAGTAAAGAAACAGAGAGATTCCAGGATGAGATTGAAACAGAATTTCTTCAATTCTCCAACCCAAGATCCAAGACAATAGTAATTGAAATTGAAAGCAATAAAACTAAGAGGAAGAGAATGGAATTCTCCTTCCCCGAAACTAAGAAATTAAAGATCACTCAATACCAAAAGCTCTCCGAAAACTATCCGAAAACTCTCAATGAAAACTAAAGAAAAAAAGCTCCCTAAAACTTCAAATCCTAAGCTATTTATACACTTTCTTTACATGATCCTAGAGCCTTCAATTGGGCCTTGGCCTTGATGGAATTGGGTTGAATTAGACCTCTGTTGCTTGCTCTTGGTGTTGGGAAGAAATCCACTTGTGAACTGGGCCATGTAACTTTCACGTTTGAGCCAACGTTTGAGGTCAAACGTTGACTCAAACGTTGCCGTGTGAAATTATGCAGCAGACCTCACTTTACTGTCATCCACGTTTGGCTCAACGTTTGAGGTCAAACGTGAGCTCAAACGTGGATCCCCATGCCTTCTTTTTGGCCAACGTTTGGCCCAACGTTTGAGGTCAAACATTGGCGCAAACGTGGCTCAATTAGCTCATCAATCAGGGGTGTTCTTCCATGCTC
>NW_026265061.1:30775-39872 GCF_000817695.3 Arachis duranensis | reverse complement strand
TGGGGTTTTATGCAGATATGTGACTACTCACTTCTTATTGACTTATAGGCCTAGAAGTTTTCCTCTAAGCATCAAGCAACACACTGCTATGACCTCTCATTATTCTTTTGTCCTTGTTTACTAAAAAAAATTCTTTATAAGCTTTAATTCAGTGTCATGTGTAACAAGCTTCTTTTCTTTACTTGTGCTTGACACATTATTCACTTTAGACACTTGGCTTACATTCCTTCTTAGAGCATTGATGCCCAGCACCTCTTTGGGTTACTAAATGCCTTGTAGTTAGGTTGCTCTTGATGGTGGATTTTCAGTTGATAATCCCGGGTTAGTTAACCCAAGTTACCAAGTGTTAATGCACTCCAAAGAACTTAATAATCCAAGCAGATCCTAGTACAAAAACACCACAGGCATATGCTCTAAAGTTCAAGCTATTGGTGTCTAGCTTATTTCTTATTTCTTTTGTTCTTGTTGCTGCCATTTTGGCTTTTCTCATTTCATTTTTCTTTTCTTTTTTAGACAAGGACTTTTATTCAATTGAGATTCATAGACAGTGAGTTACTTTCTAAAAAGAAAACATTCTATTCCTTTTATTCACTAAAAGTGAGTCACTACACAATCACACATACATATCTCCACTTGCTATTATTTGACTCTTAGCTAACAATGAACCATATTACTTCCTGTTTCAAACATTTCTTTTATTGAATTGAAAAGACTTAGGGCACAGAGCATGCATTAGTTAAGTGAAAGTAAACAAACAAGCACACACTTAGACTAGCTTACTTATTTGTATTTAAAGAACACATCAGCAAGACATATTAGAACTCCTAAATTAAAGCATTTCTCAATGGCAAGAGTTAAGTGTAAATACAACCTGTTGGATTGCAGCCCCTTTTGAGTAATAATGCACAATGTCTTCAAACGGTGGCTAATTTCCTGCATACTCATCAAAAGTTGCTTACTTCTCAAGCCCTTAGGTAGCTAGTTAGTATGCAAAGATTGGTTATGGCTTCTTGAACTTACTTTGGTGTGTGAACACCAAACTTAGTCCTTTGCCACTATTTCCCATGCATCAGATTAACTATATGTGGAATCCTTTTTGTCTTTGCTAAAAGTAATAAAACTAAAGACTAAAAAAAAACAGACAATGGCTGGATAGTTTATCTGATTGCTTGGAGCTAGCAAATCTTTATGCAGGGAGTTAGAATGTGCTTTTAAATGAGATTTTGGTGGGACACCAAATTTAAAATCTTTCATTCTCACTTAAATCGTTTTGGTGTGCAACACCAAACTTAACTCCTTGCAATACATATAAAACTACTCAACCTTTCTATTGAAATAGTTAGGAAAGAAAACTACCTCAGGTTGGGTTGCCTCCCAACAAGCGCTCTTTTAATGTCACTAGCTTGACATTCTTCATTTTTTTTTGTTTCAGGGAGGTTGTAAGCTCTGAACCTCCTTTTCCTTGTCCCAATATCCTCCTAAGTATAGCTTTGCTCTGTGACCATTTGCTGTGAATTGACTCTTTGTTGCTTCATCCAGCAATTCAATACTCCCATAAGGGAAAACCTTGGTTACCAAATATGGACTAGTCCACTTGGATTTAAGTTTGCCAGGAAATATCTTGAGCCTGGAGTTGTACAAAAGTACTTGCTGCCCAGGTTTGAATTCTTTCTTCATGACCTTCTTGTCATGCCACCTCTTGGCTTTTTCCTTATATATCTTGGCACTTTCATATGCTTCTAATCTAAATTCATCCAGCTCATTTAACTGCAACAACCTTTTCTCACCTGCTGCTTTAGAGTCAAGGTTTAGGAGTTTAGTAGCCCAAAAAGCTTTGTGTTCAAGCTCCACAGGTAGGTGACATGATTTGCCATATAGTAGCTGAAAAGGTGACTTCCCAATGGGAGTTTTGAAAGCTGTCCTATATGCCCAGAGTGCATCCTCTAGCTTCCAAGCCCAATCTTTTCTTGAACTTCCTACTGTTTTTTCTAAGATCTTCTTCAGTTCCCGATTTGCTAATTCAGCCTGTCCATTGGTCTGGGGGTGATATGGCGTAGCTACTTTATGAATCACTCCATATTTATGGAGGAGCTTCTCCATTTGTTTATTGCAAAATGGCTACCACCGTCACTCACAAGACCCTTGGAAACTCCATATCTAGTGAAAATGTGCTTCTTAAGGAATTGAAGGACAATCTGTGCATCACATGTGGTTGTGGCTATAGCTTCCACCCACTTTGAGACGTATTCTACTGCCACCAAAATATATCTGAAAGAATAGGAAGGAGGGAAAGGTCCCATGAAATCAATTCCCATAAATCAAATAATTCCACTTCCAAAATAAAGTTTTGAGGCATCTCATTCCTTCTCGTCAAGCCTCCTGTTCTCTGGCATTCGTTGCACTGGTGGACAAATTCTCTAGCATCTTTGAAAATAGTTGGCCAATAGAACCCACTCTGTAATATCTTTGCAGCTGTTCTTTCTGGACCAAAATGTCCACCATAGGCTGAGCCATGACAATGCCACAGTATATTTCTTGTTTCACTCTCAGGAACACATCGCCTAATTACTCCATCAGAACATCTCTTGAACAGGAAGGGTTCATCCCACAAGAACTTCCTTGCTTCACTGATTAACTTCTTCACTTGTTGCTTAGATAATTCTTGAGGTATCTTATTTCCTACTTTGTAGTTTGCTATGTCAGCAAACCAAGGTGCATGTTGAATCTGTAGCAGATGTTCGTTTGGGAAGTTTTCATTCACTGGCTGTGAGGCTTCTTGAATTGTTTCTTGTGGTAATCTTGATAAGTGATCAGCAACTTTGTTTTCAGTGCCCTTCCTGTCCTTTATTTCAATATCAAATTCTTGTAAGAGTAATATCCACCTGATAAGTCTTGGTTTAGCATCCTGTTTTGACATTAAATACTTAATGGCAGTATGATTAGTATAGACCACAATTTTGGATCCTATCAAGTATGATCTAAACTTATCAAATGCATACACTACAGCTAACAATTCCTTTTCTGTTGTGGTGTAATTTTTTTGGGCCTCATTCAATACTTTACTTGTATAGTATATAATATGATGCAAGTTTCCCTTCTTTTGTCCAAGTACAGCACCAATTGCAATGTTACTTGCATCACACATGAGTTCAAAAGGTAGTTCCCAATCTGGGGGTGTGATAATTGGTGCTGTTGTGAGTCTGTTTTTTAAAGTTTCAAAGGAATGCTGGCAATTTTCATCAAAAACAAAAGGAGCATCAATCATAAGCAGATTACTCAAAGGTTTAGCTATTTTAGAAAAATCCTTGATAAACCTTCTATAAAATCCTGCATGCCCCAAGAAACTTCTAACAGATTTCACATTGGTTGGTGGGGGAAGCTTTTCTATGATTTCTACTTTTGCCTTATCAACTTCTATCCATTTTCTTGAAACTTTGTGACCAAGAACAATCCCCTCTCGTACCATGAAATGGCACTTTTCCCAGTTCAAAACCAAATTAGTTTCTTGGCATCGTTTCAAGACAAGAGTTAGATGTTGCAAACAATCATAGAAGTTATCACCAAAAACAGAAAAGTCATCCATGAAGACTTCTAAGAACTTTTCGACCATGTCTGAAAAAATTGCAAGCATACACCTTTGAAAAGTGGCTAGGGCATTGCATAACCCGAATGGCATTCTTCTATAGGCAAAAACTTCAAATGGGCATGTAAAAGAGGTCTTTTCCTGGTCTTTTGGATCCACCACTATCTGATTATATCCGGAGTAGCTGTCAAGGAAGCAATAGTAAGCATGGCCAGCTAATCTTTCAAGCATCTGATCAATAAAGGGAAGAGGGAAATGATCTTTACGGGTGGCATCATTTAGCCTTCTGTAGTCAATGCACATCCTCCATCCTATCACAGTTCTTGTGGGAATAAGTCCATTCTTCTCATTAACGATGACCGTCATCCCACCCTTCTTTGGTACTACTTGGACTGGACTTATCCATGAGCTGTCAGAGATGGGATAGATTATCCCTGCATTCCACAACTTCACCACTTCCTTTTGGATGACTTCTTTCATAGTGGGATTTAACCTTCTCTGGGGTTGAATCACTGGTTTGGAGTTGTCCTCCAAGAGGATTTTATGCATACACATGATGGATACCGCCAAAAACTTGATGAGGAAATTTTGGTGGAGACAAGAATCTCTCCCAAAACAACACCAATCTAACCGGCAAGTGCACCGGGTCGCATCAAGTAATAAAAACTCACGGGAGTGAGGTCGATCCCACAGGGATTGAAGGATTGAGCAATTTTAGTTTAGTGGTTGATTTAGTCAAGCGAATCAAGATTTGGTTGATTGATTGGTGATTTGCAGAATTTAAATTGCATTGAAAGTAAAGAGAACAGGAAATAAATTGCTGAATCTTAAATAACAAGAAATTAAATGGCAGAAACTTAAAGAGCAAGAAATGTAAATTGCAAGAATCTTAAATGACAAGAAATGTAAATTGCTTGAAATGTAAAGGGGATTGGGACTTGGATTTGCAGGAATTAAATAAAGAGAAATTAATTTGCATCAAACAGAAGAGTAAATGGGAATTGGGGTTGAATCAGATTCAAACAGACAAGTAAAATGAACAAATAAAGCAAGAAACAGAGAATTGAAATGGTAAAATGAGATCTCAGGACCCAGAGACTAGAAAACCAAGTCTAGATCTCAATGCCTTCCTAGATCCAACAAGAACAATTGCAAGGGAATTGTAAATTGCAAAGAAAGTAGATGAGACGCAAGTAACAGAAATGGAAATTCAATTGCAGTGAAAATAAACAAGATCCAAGGTGAGATTGAAACAGAATTCCTTCAATTCTCTAACCCAAGATCCAAGACAGTTGTAATTGAAATTGAAAGCAATAAAACTAAGAGGAAGAGAATGGAATTCTCCTTCCCCCAAACTAAGAAATTAAAGATCACTCAATATCCAAAGCTCTCCGAAAACTATTATGAAAAACTAAAAGGAAAACTAAAAAAAGCTCTCCGAATAACTTGAATTCTATCCTATTTATACACTTTCTTCAAATGATCTTCAAGCCTTGGGTTGGGCCTTTGCTCTTGGTGGAATTGGGTTGAAAGAGGCCTTGATTGATTGCTCTTGGAGTTTTGGGAGAAACCAAAGTGAACCAATTGAACCGGATTGGATTTTTGTAAAAGTTGGAGTAAAAGTTTGAGCAAAAGTTAGGGGTCTAACTTTTGCTCCAACTTTTCATATCAGATAGCCTAATTTGCTGATACCAACGTTGGTGCAAAAGTTAGGGGTCTAACTTTTGCTCCAACGTTGGCCCTTCCTAATGCACCTATGGCGCCAACGTTAGCCCAAAAGTTAGGGGCTAACGTTGGGGCAAACTTTTCACCCAAAAGTTTGTGCAAAAGTTTGAGGCTAACTTTAGGTCCAGCTTTTTGCTTCCTGGTTCAATTTTACTTATTCCATTGTCCTCTCTTTACTCCTAGCCATTCCTTCTTGCTTCAACCTTTCTCCAAGCTTTCTTCACCTATCATTAATCAACCAAACACATCAAAGCTATGCTTAAAATCATGAGATATTCATTCTTTCACAATATGTATCAAATATAGCATAAAACCTCATGAAATTACATTAATTCATCTCTGGTTAATTCAATCAAAGGAAGCATGAAAATCTACCCAAATTGGCTTGCTTAGACCTCAAGAAAGTGCATAATTCAAGTGAAAACAAAAGAAAAAGACTAGTGAAACTAGGCTAAGATGACTTGTCATCAACACACTGCTGGGCTAATGCCTTTCAGATCATCAATGGTCCATCCTAGTGCATCCTTGTGGGCCTTGAGTACATCAATAAGTTCTTCTTCTTCCCTTTTTGTTAGGGATGAATTGATGATCACAGGAAAACTCTCTGATGTGCCAAGGAATGCATATTTGAGATGGGTGGGTAATGGCTTCAGTTCTTATTTTTGCACTTCTTCTTTCTTGTCTGATTTTGCCTTTTGGTCAGTAGAGATCTCAGCTGCCTGTTCCTTGGTTGTCTCTTGACCACTTTCCTCTTCTTGTTCATGCTGGTTAGCTTCCAACACTTCTTCTACCAAGTTTTCTATCATGTCCACACTTAAGTAGTCTTCTTGTTCGGGGAGGTGCTGCATTGACTTGAAGACATTTATGACCATTTGCTCATTGTGTACTCTGAAGATCATTTCCCCTTTTTCCACATCAATTATAGCTCTTGCGGTGGCTAAAAATGGTCGTTCCAAGATGATTGAATTGTTTCCTTCCTCTTCAGTGTCCAAAATTACAAAATCTGCAGGGAAAATAAACTCCCCAACCTTTACTAGCAGATTTTCCACAATTCCGTTGGGTGTCTTGATTGATCTGTCAGCCATGACTAGTGACATCCTGGTGGGTTTGAGTTCTTCTATAGCAAGCTTCCTCATCATAGACAAGGGCATCAGGTGGATACTGGCTCCAAGATCACAGAGGGCCTTGTCTAGTGTCATTTTGCCTATGGTGCAGGCGACTACAAAACTCCCTGGGTCTTTGAGCTTTGGTGGAATCCCTTTTTGAAGTACCGCGCTACATTCTTCAGTGAGGAGTATAGTCTCCTTCTCCAGCCAGCTTCTTTTCTTGTTGATGAGTTCCTTCAAGAACTTGGCATATAAGGGCATCTGTTCCAATGCCTCAGCCAAGGGAATGTTGATTTCCAGCTTCTTGAAAGTTTCCAGGAATTTGCGGAAGTGTTGATCTTTGGTTTCTTTGTTGAACCTCTGTGGATATGGCAGTGGAGAGATGAGGTTCTTCTCCTTTTTCTGTTCTTCTTCCTCTCCCTCATGTATTTTGATTGGCTGATCTTCTTTTCTTTTGGGGTTCTCTGTGTTCTTGTTTGGCACCATATCTTGATCATTGGCTTCCTCTGCATCTGTTGGCTTTTTGCTGCTCTCCACTTGTTTCCTTGCAGTGTCATTGTTGCTCCCCAATGTTCTCCCACTCCTTAATTGTATCGCCTTACATTCTTCCTTAGGATTTGGAATTGTGTCACTTGGCAGGGAACTTGATGGCCTCTCTGTTGCAAAGTGTTTAGAGAGCTGGCCTATTTGTCTTTCCATGTTCTTGATGGAAGCTTCTTGATTTTTGGCCGTCATTTCTTGATGTTTCCACAGCTTGTCTATCAAGGTTTCCAGGTTAGTGATTCTTTGAGATTCTGGAGATGCTTGTGGTTGGTTGTGAGGTGTGGATGGTTGATGATAGGTATTTGACAAACCCCAATTTGACGGTTTGTTGTGTATTGAATTTAGAGTATTTTGATAACCTTTTACCACATTTAGCCTATGAATTAGCATGGTTTTGTTATCTCTCCCATATTTGTGCTTAAGTGTAAAAACATGCTTTTTAAGCCTTATCTTGATGAATTCTAATTTCTCTTTAATCCCATAAGATGCCTTGATGTGTTTGCTAGTAATCTCAGGATGAAATAGGCTAGACATGGATCAAAGGAAGTAAGGAAGGAAGCATGCAAGTGGAGAGAAGCATTAAAAGCCAAAGAGCTGACCCAGACCATGTACGCGTACGCGCACTAAGCGCTCGCGCGCACATTGCGAAACAGGCCATCGACGCGCACGCGCACCATGCGCGCACGCGCCGATGATGGCACATGACTTCACTTATGTAGCACGTGCCTGGCGATTTTGGAGAGGTTTCAACAACCAACTTTGGCGCCAAAATGCACATAAAAGCCAAGGATTGAAGGGGATTGACACCAACACTAACACTAAGATACACACACACACACTAGTTTTAGTTTTAGTTTAGTTTTCTAGAGAGAGAAGCTCTCACTTCTCTCTAGAATTAGGATTAGGATTAGGTTTAGGTTAATCTTTCTTCTTAGATCTAGATTTAATTCATGCTTTGATCCAATTTTCCTTTGTCAATTCTCATTTTAGTGTAGATTTTGTCCCTCTTGGCCTAGGTAGAGTAATTAGTGACTCTTGAGTTATCTAATTCCTTTGTTGATTGATAATTGGAGAGATTGCTAATTGATTTGAATGCCTCTAAAGCTAGTCTTTCCTTTAGGAAATGATTAGGACTTGAGGAATCAAATTGATTCATCCACTTGACTTTCCTCCATGATTAGAGGTTAACTAAGTGGGAGTAATGGATAATTCTCATCACAATTGAGAAGGATAACTAGGATAGGACTTCTAGTTCTCATATCTTACCAAGAGCTTTTATAGTTGTTAGTTTACTTTCTTGGCATTTACTTTTCATGCTTCTTATCAAAAACCCCAAAATAACTCACAACCAATAACAAGACACTTCATTGTAATCCTAGGGAGAACGACCCGAGGTCCAATACTTTGGTTTATAAATTTAGGGGTTTGTACTAGTGACAAACAACTTTTTGTACGAAAGGATTATTGTTTGGTTTAGAAACTATACTTGCAACGAGAATTCATTTGTGAATTCTAAACCATCAAAAATTCAATCGTCAGTATTTTGGTTGATGGGTTGGTTATGGGTTGGATAAGGGTTAGAGTTGGGGTAAGTGTTTTGTGATTTTCTGAATGAATTTTGGTTGTTGTTCTGCTGGTTGTTCCTTGGGTTATTTTGTGTTGTGTTTCTTTGCCATGACTGTTGGTTAAGGTTATGGTTATCTCCCCATCTAAGGTTGGGGTGGTTCTTCCAGGAAGGGTTGTAGGTCTCACCATAAACTTCATTCTATCCAGAATTTTGGTTATGCATGTATTGCACTTGCTCCTGTTGTTGCTCTTCTTGACTTTCTTTATTCTGCACCCATACAGTTGATGGTTGGCTTGTGTTCACAGCTGCTACTTGAAGGCTGTCAATTCTTTTGGCCATTTGTTCAAACTGTTGTTGAATTTGTTGTTGCATCATCTCATTTTGAGCCAAAATGGAATCCACTCCTTCCAGTTCTAGTACCCCCTTTCTCTGTGATGGTTGGCGGGTTCTTTGATGAGCAAAGAAGTATTGATTATTGGCCACCATGTCCACAAGATTCTGGGCTTCTTCAGCAGTTTTCATCAGTTGCAATGAACCTCCAGCAGAGTGATCTAATGCCTCTTGAGATTTCAA